>NC_056750.1:272102993-272105493 GCF_019279795.1 Protopterus annectens
GCATCAAAAACCATTAACAGCAAATAAATAAATAAAATGAATACAAAATACCTTGCTTTAATGATCAGGTACCATTACACACAGGGATGGCCTAAGGTCAACTGGTGTCCTAGTGAATCTGACATTGTCGACCCGAGAATAGCAAAAGTGCAGAATATCGAGAGCGTAAATGGAAATCTCCGTAAGGGGAGATTTCCGTTTACTGCAATGTAGTACGGTCTCAGAGTTGGTGTTTAAGTAGTGGAACCTACACTCTTTAGTTTTTTTTTGTTTGTTTTCATTTTTTTTTTTTACGAACATTCGATATTTTAACAGTTCGATCACTAAAGGTCGACCTTTAGTGGTTTGAACTGTTAAATGTTCAATGTTCTAATACAGACCCTCCTGGCCTACCTACATAATATAGATTTTTTTTGTTCCCTTTTCTGAAAGTCCATCTTACACTTCAGTGTTTCTCCTGCCTTTACTCATTCATTCAGCACATTTCAAGGAGACAAGACTGTACTCTGATAACTCTTGAGGAAACAACTCCATTATACAGACTACTAGGCACCAAGAAGACATGGAGTTATAGATGTTCTGATTTACAGTGTAGAGTTTTTTTTCCAAATTTTTGATCCAATGATGGCCTGAACAGAAATCAATTCAATCTTGCTTTTTTATTTTAAGCAAGAAATTAGACTGCTCAACAGTTGATCAAATAGCAATGCACAATAGAGAGAGAACACAAATGCTTGCTATGACACATAGATCATGTCTGGAAATATCTGCCTTCCTATCCCTCCTTAAAAAGGTAGTCACTTTCTGTGTATTCCCATCACTTATTAAATTGGTGTGAAAATTAAGTAACAAATGTCCACAGTCATATATTTCTAGTTGCTACTTCTTCTTTCCTACCCACAAAAGACAGCCAACTTCTGTATGCCCCTCTGATATTGGGCACAGTTGAAAAAGAAACACAATATACTTGTTGTCAAACATATAAAAACAGAAAGCTTCTTTACCGTCTTCCAAAAGATAGCCACATGTATATGCATCTGATGTTTGACTGAGGAAAATAAAAAAAAAATATAGTAATGTTTTCAGTTTGTTAATTTTATATGGAAGATAGCTTCTGTACAGCTTACTGACCTTCTGTGCACCACTATGAAGTTTGTGAGGAATGTTGAAGGAATAATAGCCGCATTGCATCCACCCCAATAAAAGACAGTAACTTTTGAGGTTTGGGAAGAAAGTTTAAAGAAATAATGACACCATTCCCAGCTCCTCACACAAGCTACAGTGACCTTCTGTGTAAACATCTGAGCTGGGCTGGTTTTAGACTAGAAAGGGTTCATAGCAGAAGTCACTACTTAGCCTGTATCAAAATCCACTTATACAGGCTTGGTCTGCAGGGGCCACTAGCCACCCTGAAGCTCTAAATGTTTGGATATTCTGGTATCCCATTTTTTGTTTATTTTATTTTTATTTTTGAGAGATGACTGTTAAAACTGGGCAAGTGAAAAGAGGGTTAGTTACTTTTATCTAGACAACCGCTATCAAGCACTTATAGCCAAAACCATGTACTATTCAGATACTGGATTTAATAAAAAGAAGGATGGCCATGTAATACATTTCATCTTTGTTCCAACTAAGCAGTTGCCACAAATTAAAATATTCCAGGCTGCTTCACACAAATCGCACTAGTCCTGCAAAGCTGGAATAAACAACATGCAGCTAGTCATTCTCCTCCACAGCCAGTCCTGGCAATTATAATCACTCTGTCTTTCTGTTTTGCATATCAAGTGTTTAGTTAAGTAGTCCATCTTACTTTTCACAAATGGACACTAGTCCTGAAAAGCCAGATAATGACTGCTTAAAAGTGAGCAAATGACAAGTGCGTCATTGACAGTTACTTTCATCCAGCCAACTCAGCCCCTCACCCTGCAGTTATAGCCATGATGACCATGTAATATATTCCACCTTTCCTTCACACCACACAGACAAGATGCCCCGTGCCAATAAAATATTCCATGTTGCTCCACACAAATCTGGTTGACCACGGTCAGAATCACTATAAAAGATGTATACAACTTATTTGACTGTCACTTTTTCCTGTCTTGCTTGCCTTGCACCATTCCTCTCAGCTGGTCAGCATTCTGCAGCCTGCCTCTAATATAGTCAATCAGTAAAGCTACATATAAGAAAGTCATACTATTTTTTTTCCAAAAATAATATCATGCTGATGCAAACTCTCACCTGAACACTATGGCTTCATGTGCACATTTGAACATCGGGCAGTCTCTGCTCCATGTCCTTGCAATGCTCAAGTATAGTGTGATGACATTGCTTGACTTAAATGGTCAAATAAAATGGAGCTCATATACCCCCTGCGGCACCCATCTTCAAGATGACACATTTTGGTAAGCAGGGCACCATCTTTATTTATTTTTTATAGCAAAGAAAAAAATGTATTTAGTTGATCTGAAAATAAACAAAATAAATAAATGTGGAAAGAGCA
>NC_056750.1:272107993-272110493 GCF_019279795.1 Protopterus annectens
GGAGTCTGACATGGCTCCAGCAATTCTAACTATGTGGGTTCTGTCCTTGAGCCAGTTTGCAACCCATCTAATGACATAGGGGTTTATATTTAAGCTGGTGATTTTATCTATAATGCCCGAGTGGGGTATTGTATCGAAGGCTTTTGCGAGGTCCAGGTAGGCTGTGTGGACCACCTTCCCCTCGTCAATGGCCTTGGTGACTGTTTCAAAGAAATTGACCAGGTTTAAGAGGCAGGATCTGCCCTTAATAAAGCTGAACTGGGTAGGATCCAGTGTCTGTAGGTCCCCAATATCTTTATTTATGAGGTTCATGATGGTCCTTTCCATAGCTTTGCAGATCAAGCAAGTCAGGCTTATGGGGCGATAGTTTCCAGGATCCGTTGAGGCACCACCTTTGTGGAGAGGGACCACTGTTGCTGTACGCCACTCTTTGGGTACATATCCTGTAGTAAGGCTGAGATTGAACAGTAGTTTTATGTTTGGGTTTAGCTCTTCTTGGAGTTCATGTAGGACGCAGCCCGGGACACCGTCTGATCCCATTGATGCTGTGTTTTTGCTTTGGAGAGGGCGCCTCTTACCTGAGCATCTGAGATGTCAGGGGGCAGCACTCTGCTGGGATAGATATTTGCCCTTTTGGTGAGGGGGGGGAGTTTGCGCTGAACCTGTCAGCTAAGATGTTGGCAATGTCTGTGGGTTCGTGTATTTTGTCATTTTGGACTAATTCTGAGCATATCTGGGAATTCCCACCCAGGTTCCTAACATAACTAAAGAAAGCCTTGTGATTATCCTTAGTGTCTTGTGCAATTTTTCTCTCAAAGCTGGCCTTAGACAATTTTATGAGTGCCCATAGTTTTTTGCTAATACTGATCAGAGATGCCTTCCCTTTTTGGGATTTTGCTCTATCATGTAGTAGCTTCCTCCTTCTATTGTATAGTTTGTTTATGGCTGGGGTCCACCAGACAGGACGTCTGCCTTTGAAGGAATGGGTCTTGGTTTTATTTGGGATTGCATGATCCATGCATTCCTGAAGGTGTTCATAGAAGGCGTTTATAAAGGTTTCTGCGGTCTGGGCCATATTTTCCACAGGCCCGGGGGCTTTGAAGGATTCCACCTCGGTTTTGAGGAGTGTGAAATTTGCTTTAGAGAAGTTTTTCACTGTGGTTTTCTGGGCAGGGGGTGAGGTCGGGATGTGAATATCCAGTGAGATAAGTTTATGGTCTGATCTTACCAGTGAGGGATACACTTCTGGTCTGGAGCATAGAGTCCCCATGTTGGTGATGATCAGGTCCAGTATGTTTTCCCCTCTTGTGGGAGTGGTAACAAGTTGTTCCATAGCATTTGAGTTTATAAATTCTAGGAACCTTTGGGCTAGGGTGTTGGAGCTAGAGTAATGCTCCCAGTCTATGTTTGGGTAGTTGAAGTCGCCCAATATAATGGTGTTTGGAGAGACCTTCATATTTTCCAGTGTTCTCAGGAAGGCCAAGTGGGGTTCCTGGGTTTGGGAGGGTGGTCTGTAGCAGGCTATAAACTAGAAGGCAGTTTTACCCACTGTTAGTTGCACATGGATAGTCTCTGATGCTTCGTGCTGTGCCACCAACCTGGAGGTGTGGGTATCTTTGGCGAATATTGATACTCCCCCCTCCTTTTGTGGTTCGATCCAAGTTTTGGGGCCGAAAAGCATGGTATGAGGTATAACCTGGTAGTGCTGGGGTGCTCTCGGGAGCCTTGAACCAGGTTTCTGTTACTGCACAGATATCGATGTTCTCCATGCTAAGGAGAGTTTCGAGTGCATGCATCTTGAGGTTTAGACTTCTGGCGTTGAGTAGCATTACTCTTAGTTTCATATCCCTTGTGATACCTATGGAGCTGGGTTTGTCTTTTGAGCCTTGCCTAAAAAAGGCACTATGGGGGTAGCAAGAGCCTTTGCCAATATCCAAAAGCCCAGGGGTGACAGGTGCAAGCCGTCCCTAGCGAAGCATCGTGGCTTGTCGAGCATGTCATCCCAGGCTGACAGGCATTGGATCCCCTTTGAATGACACCAATACTTAAGCTAATTGTTGAAATTGATCATCTTGTCTTCATATTGTGGCATCATTCTTGGTGAGGGTAAGATGCTACTCAAGGTCAGGGCCATACCGGCCTGGGCTACATGCTCAGAGAGCTCCTCTATGTCTCTTTTCATGTAGTCCAGGGAGGTACGTCTCAGGTCATTCACACCAGCATGGACAATGACTGAGTCATATTTGTACTTGCCTTGGAGTGACCTGAGTGCTTGTGTTATGTGGCGGATCCTAGCGCCCGACAGGCAGCTCACCGTGACCTTATCCTTGTTCAGCCTGGTGAGGGGGACATCGGTGTGCCTGACAATGGAGTCACCTATTGCAAGTGTATCAGGTGTGTTGTTTAGCCTTAAGGGCTGTGACTGTTCGGCACACTGGCTTTGTGAGCTATGTGTTGCATGTGTTTTGTTTTGGGGTAGCAGTTGCTTGGGTGTCTGCTT
>NC_056750.1:272115493-272117993 GCF_019279795.1 Protopterus annectens
ATGAGGAATTAAACCCGCACATAAGGCAGCTGTTTAATCTCAGCCTTACCACAGGATACGTGCCCAAGGAGTGGCGCACGGCAACTGTGGTCCCACTCCACAAAGGCAGTGCCTCTGAACCCTGGTAATTACCGCCCCATAAGCTTAACAAGTCTAGTCTGCAAAGCTATGGAGAGGATCATAATGGAGCTCATAAACAAAGATATAGGGGACTTGCAGACATTGGACCCAACCCAGTTTGGCTTCGTCAAGGGAAGATCATGCCTTTTGAACTTGGTCGACTTCTTCGAAACAGTCACCAAGGCCATTGATGAGGGAAAGGCAGTCCATACAGCCTACCTTGACCTTGCAAAGGCTTTTGACACAATACCCCACTCGGGTATTGTAGAAAACTTACCAGCTTAAATGTAAACCCATATGTCACAAGATGGGTTGCAAACTGGCTTAAGGACAAGACCCACAGGGTTAGAGTTGCTGGTGCTATGTCAGACTCCAAGCCGGTCACAAGTGGTGTCCCACAGGGCTCGGTCCTTGGCCCCCTATTGTTCGGCATCTACTTCTCAGAAGTACAGGCCAACATGGGAGGACTTTGGCTGACAAAGTTTGCAGACGACTGCAAACTGGGCGCCATAGTGGAAAGTGCATCGGACATGGATATCCTTCAGAAGGGACTCACGGAAACAGATAGCTGGTGCCAGAGCCATGGCCTGAAGTTAAACGCCAAAAAATGTATAGTCATACCCTTCGGGAAAAACAAGGTAACGCCAAGCTACCATAAAGGTGGCAATCCACTAAGCACAGAAGAGGTTATCAGGGACCTGGGGACCCAGGTTGACAGTGGCCTTTCTTTTGACACTCACATTGCTAAAGTGGTTAGAAAGACCTTCTACATTGCCCACCTGATCATGAAGGGATTCACATCCAGATCTAGTGAGGTCATTGTTCCCCTGTACTCTTCACTTATCAGACCAATGATCGAGTACAATGCCCCATTCGGGATGTATCTCACCAGACATCTGCAGCAATTGGAGAGACCCCAAAAGTTCCTCACCAAAAGGATAAAGGGACTCCAAAATCTGTCATATGCTGCCAGATTGAAGAAACTCCAGCTCTATTCAGTCGCATACCATCTGCTCAGAGGTGACATGTGCCTGACATACAAGGCCATGTCCAACCCGGAATTAATGGACATGCTCCACCTCAAAAAATCCAAATCCACCAAAACCACTAGAGCAAGTGACTTAAACCTTAGCACGGACATAAATAGGACATGCTGGAGGGATAGATTTATCACCAGAGACTCCCTATGCTGTGGAATAAAATCCCGGTCCATGTGAGGCAGAGCACCTCGCTGGCTCTGTTCAAGAGAAATCTTGACCTGTGGATGGGAGATCGTAGGTTTACCCCGGGAATCATCTCTGTGTCACTGCTGGACAGAGGCACAACAAACTAATGGGCACAGTATTTTTTCATATAAGGGGTGGCGTAAGCCACAAAAATTTGGGCTAGGCTTATAAATGCCTTAGGGCAGATAGCCTAGTATAAACCTATGAACCTATGAACCTATAAATCCCTATGTCACAAGATGGGTTGCCAAATGGCTCACTGACAGAACCCACACTGTGAAAGTAGCAGACTCCAAATCCAACTTCAGACCAGTGACAAGTGGAGTACCACAAGGTTCAGTCCTGGGTCCTCTCCTGTTTGGTATCTAGTCCTCTGAAGTACAGGCCAACGCAGAAGGTTTTTGGCTAACGAAGTTCGCAGATGACTGCAAACTAGGAGACATAATCAAAACTCCAAAAGATGTGGATATCCTACAAAAGGGCCTCACTGAGACAGATGCCTGGTGTCAAAGCCATGGCCTCAAGCTCAGTGCATCAGTACTCATGAACTACCACATAGGCGGTAGTCTACTTAACACTGAAAGTGTGATAAGAGACCTTGGGACACAGGTGGACAGTAGTCTCTCCTTTGATAATCACATCGCCACAGTAGTCAAGAAATTCTTCTACGTGGCACACCTCATCACAAAAGGTTTCTCATCCAGGAAAAAAGAGGTCATTGTTCCCCTCTACTCGTCACTCATTAGATCCATTATAGAGTACAATGCCCCTTTTGGTATGTACCTCACAAGACATCTACAACAACTGGAAAGGTCACAAAAATACCTCACAAAGAGGATTACCGGCCTCAAACAGATGCCCTATGCAGACCTTCTCAAAAAACTGCAGCTTTACTCCATTGCATATCGCCTACTCAGAGGCGATCTCTGCCTATCACACAAAGCTATGTCAAACCCAGAGCTTTTAGACATGCTCCACTTAAAGAAATCCCAATCCCTATGAGCTATACAGTGTCTGGGGACTTAAACCTTGTCACCACAATAAAAAGAACATGCTGGAGGGATGGATTCCTGTCCCAGAGACTTCCCATACTCTGGAACAAACTACCTATCTAAATCAAACAAAGCTCCTCATTAGCAGTCTTCAAGAAAACT
>NC_056750.1:272491187-272751187 GCF_019279795.1 Protopterus annectens
TATTCTATGCTTTCTATCATTGGATATTATATGGGATATTAGTGATCTCTAGGTTATCTTCTATTTCTGATAATATGTCTAGTGTCTCCTGAACCACCTCTGATTTTAAAAGCAAATTATTGCTCAAAGACCAGTTACACCTGTTAATCCTTCTTATTGGTTTGTCAGGCAGGTTTAGTTTCAATGCAATTTTCGAATGATCTGATAAGTACCTAGGTTCAGAGGAGTATTTAACAGCTCCTTCTATCAAGACTTCACAGATTAAAAAAAAGTCTAACCTTCACCAGGCATTATGACATGTAGAATAGTATGTATACAGATTGCATTTTTTAAGGATGTCACCAAATGAGATAGGATCAATCAGGCATAGGTCAGCCATAAGTTCGACTAAAACAATCGACGCTTGGAGGTTTTGTGAGTTGGGGTTACCAGCATGATCTAGTCCTGGGTCAATAACTGCATTGCAATCTCTACCTATTATTGAATAATGATCAGGGAACTTATATAACAGATTATATATTTCAACGATGAAATCTTGTCTTAGGCAGGGGCCATAAATATTGAGAAACAGGGCTGGTTTTCCATTTGATGGGCTTGGGGCTGTGAAAAAACATCTACCATTTACATCACAATTATACTCTATAACTGGTTATTGAAATTATTTTTTAATTATAGTAGCCACCCCCTTAGAAATGGAACTGTCCCCCACTGCAATAATAGATTTTATCCATTTTCTGTTCATGTCTCCCTTCCACTCATCTTTAAACATGTGAGTTTCTTGTATAAAACATATATTCGCCTCTGATTTGAAAATTAGGTGCATCAATAGTTTTTTCTTATTTTTATCTTGCAATCCTCTCACATTCCACAAATCTACTGTCCACATCCCGAAGGATTAAGTTGTATAATAGATATTACCAGTTTTGACTGGAAGTATTTGTTTTCACTGAAGGCTCCAAAAACCTTCCAAAACTCCTATTCTATCCACAGTCATCACTCCCTATAAAAAACGAAAATCCTTAAGGTCTTCTCAGACACTTCTAGTACATACCACTAAACCAAACAACAAGGCTGGTGACTCCCTCTTTTCTAATATTGTTGGAAAAGCCTGGAATCTCCTCCCCAGTGAACTCTCCTCACTTCCCTCAGTATCATGCTTTAAAAACAAATTGAAAGTGTTCCTCAGAACACAGTGGTTATGCCCCTGTACTAAGCCTGACTAGTTATGTATCTCTTAATACTTTGCTCTTCCTACCCCTTCTACTCATTAACTGTAATTCCTTCCTTATTAACCATAATACTATCTCCCTCTAGAACATCTTGATTGTACTAGCATGCTATGTTATGCCTGTATTCTGCACTGCTGAATTTACTGTGATAACCTGTAATATGCATTGTAAATATGATTTTTTTTTTGTTTAATGTTTCCTTATTTGTTATCTTGTTAATTTCATTGTTCTATCTTGGAGCTTATCTCCCCAGGCCTCTACTGAAAATGGACATGTATCCAGTTAGACTAGCCCAGTCAACAAATGTAAAATAAATAATAATAAATAAATAAATAATATACTTTATAGGTAGAAGAGAGTCAATTCCTAAAACAGTAGCACTAAACTCTTTCAAACCTAATCCTGTCCCTAACCACACACCCTTCCTATTTGAAAGAGCTTTAAGGAGAAAAGTTACAAAGTAAGCCAAGAATAAGCACTGTCTTATCAAAATAAAGATGCAACCAGTAGAAACTACTGTGATTAACATTTTAAGCTCATGTGCGAGTCTAAAACTAATATACATAACTAAGCTCCTAGATTAGTCATCCTTTCCCTACTTAAAAATCCACTACTCTCCTGGTTGTAGATGTAGCCAGATCTAAGTATCATGCAAAGATATTACTGCCTTTCTTTCCTTTATGAATATTTGAGTGAACTTTATACCATATATATTTCAGTCTTCTCAATTGTGGGGTTATCGACTGTTTAAGGGGGTTGAAAGGAATTAACCCTTACGAAATTGAAATTCCATGCTCCAAATGTACCATTTAATTTGAAATCATATAGACTTGAAAAGTTAGGTGCCCATCATTAAAAACAGCAATGCTTCTAGGGTTAGTGCAAGAATAACATATGCTATTTAGTTAAATAAAGCCTAAGTCTTGATATGATTGTTATCCTGCAGAACCATCATTGTAATTGTGTAGGGCTGTATAGAGCATCTGGGACTCTAGTCTGTCATAGGCAGCTGTACCAGCACATCTTAAAAGAAGTAAGTGATGACATTAAGTGCTGCAAGACAGAGAAAAAAAGAGTAACAGAATACAGTAGGCATACACTAATACAGAATAAAAGAACACAGAAACTATGTCAATCCCGTTAATGCATTACATCCTGCCAACTTGAATTATGCCCCTTGAATAATCTGAGATAGATCAGCTGAAAACAGAAAAAATGTTGGTCCAGTCTCTGCAACTTGACGAGGAATTAATTTAAATAATTAGAACCATAGCAGGCTAGAAATAACACACATTCCCCCCTAGCATTTCTGGACTTTGAGTTGAAGACGGAGGTGTTTGTATTACCTCATATATAGAAACTATATACAGATTGGTCTAGATCATATAGGGGAAGTTCACAACTAACTCAGCTTCATGTTTCTTCAAATGAAATCAGACTACTTAAAGTCAACTTAAAGTTATGCAGTACTTGACTTCTTTGATGCCCCCTATGAAATAGGGGACAGGAACCTCTGGAAGTATTAAACATAAATAACTTTACATCCAGAACTTTCAATTTTCTGTCTTAAAAAAGCATTAATTAGTTCTTGTCTGTTTGGCTTTCCATACCTTGACTCCTGGTCTAACTTTGAACCATTAACATATGTACTGAGAGGTATAGGGAACAGCTTACCCATCTCCCTATAAGCAGAACCTGGTTACATTATCTCACAGCAGGACTGGGATATAGCCAGACTTTAACCCATGGTTTGCTGTCCTGTAGGTTTTCTGAACGCTATGAATTAAAGGAGGTTTTATCTTAACATAGCAACTCAGACAAAGTAATGTTAACATAGCAACCCCGAAAAAGTAATTAAGAGTATCTTAAGCGTTAGTGTAAATATTCATTTGCAAAGGCTGAATACTGGTTCCATGCAAAGTGTTACACTCCTGCCATGATTTCCCCTCAATGCCATTGATTTAGAAGGCTGTAATGCAGAATCCAATTTTCTGGAGTGCCTTATGAGCAGTATTGTAGTAAAAGGACTTTAGATGAAGGCTTCCAAACAACTTTTAGATTAGGGAAGATAGCAATACCATTTGAGAGCATGAAATCATTATTCCCCTCCTACACCACATTAAAATTTCTCCGAACTGAGTTGTGACATTTTCAGTATATACCTCATATGCTACAGATGTGAAAACATTCCCTTTAAGATTAACACAGACAGAGGCTATCTAGGCCAGAGCCATAGGGGACTGCCTTAGATTACTAGATCGCTGCTCAAGAGTTATCTCAATTTTCACCATACACTAAGTTGTGGGACTCATTACTGTTAAAAGGCTATGAAACTTGTATTCTAATATATCAAGTCAAACCTGCAGGATTAATGTCTATGCACATTATTTCATTCGTGTACACGAAGGTGCAATCATTCTGGTTCAGCTCTCTTAAGAAACCTCTTTCTTATCGTGAGCTTAAGAGTTTTAACTGTCATATCAGATGTATACTGTGTAGCGACATGTGTAAGTCATAGAAATTAAGTTCCTTTTATCTTTACCTTATGTTCCATGTCGAGATCTTAACATGGCAGATCGTTCTTACCAGCTTTGACTTCATTGGTAATTCTAAATAACCTTTGGTGTTGTAACAGGAAGTTGTTGCTTATATTTGTTACCTACCCCCCAACAGATTCTAATACATTCATTCCTTAAGTGCAATCTCCTTGCCTTAAACTGTACCTCAGATTGTTTAACATCCATTTTACTTGTACGGAAAATCTTATGGCAAGATAAGAGAGAGATTACCAATTACCTTCAGCAACTTGAAAAAAAAAATGAAAAAATCGTGAGAAATGTCAATCTTGTGAGATGTTCACGGTTCTGGTGCTTTGTCAAAGCACTTAAAACTTTTTTCACTTCTTTAGGTGAGTCAACTGCAAATTTGACATCGTTATTGAAAAATATTAAAGTGTTGGGATAGCGCATTTGGAATTTTATTTTGCGTTTTATAAGATCAGTACAATATGGCGAGAGGTTTTGGAGCCTTTCTTTAATTACCAACAGGAGATCCTGCGATAAGGTAATCTTGTGACCTTTCCATATTATTCGATTTTGTTTTTTGGCAGCAGACAATCTTTGTACATCTTGAAAATTTAAAAGCTTGACATAAACTTGTCTAGGGATCTCAGAGTTTTGTTTTTTATATAAAGCACGATGGGCCCTCTCAATTATTATGTCACTTGTATTCTCACCATTCTGGAGTATTGTTTCAAATATTTGTTTGACTGTTTTCATTAACTGGTTATGCTCATAGGTTTCTGGCAATCCTCTTAAAAGGATATTGTTGCGCTGGCTTCTCGCTTCCAAATCAGTGAGCTTCTCTTGAATATCTACTATGACCATTTCTTTGGCACTCAGTTCTTCCCTTAAAAATCCTAGCTGATGTTCATTTCTTTTGGTTTCGATGAGATCCATATGCTCAACAATCTGATTTATTTTGTTGCCAAAACTAGATAGTTGTTGCATTGCTGCTTGAAGTGGCAAAAGGGCTTGAGTTCATCGATGTGAAAATTTGATTCAGGCTTCTGCTTTGTATTGGATTTGTTTGTTTCTTGCTGCTGTTTGGTTATTTTCTGTCTTTTGGATACAGTCTCCTTTCTGGGAGAAGCTATCACAGATTGGTGGTCTGTGTCTTCATAATATCCATTTCTTTAGACATTTTCAGTAGGTTGCAAGTATCAGGTTCTGGCTTTAAACTATGCTACTAATGCCTACAGGGTGGATCTTACACATGGTGGAGGGTCCCCTGGTGAACAGAGACATAATTTGGCTATTTTTATAAGGATAAAGAGACGGGGGCTCCTCTTTTGGATCAATGATAGTTGTAGGTTGCAGTTGTTGACAGAATTATCCCCTCATACTTGCACCTGCCTGGTTAATTACACGATTTAGACAATTTTGGATAGGAGCTCCATGGAGAGAGTGCTTACAGGATGTGCACCATCTTCGAGAATCTAAGTATGGCATGGAATGACTACACAAAAGCATTTGATAGTATCTGACATTCATGGATAAAAGAGTGCTTAAAAATGTGTAAGATACACCCTACACTGATCGACTACATTACAGTGACCATGAAACAATGGCAGACCACTCTGCAGTTAAGCCATGATAAAAGAAAAATTATTATCCCAGGGTTAAAAAATTAAAGGGGATATTCCAGAGCGACTCTTTGTCAAAGCTGCTATTCTGTCTTGCCCTTAACCCATTAAACTGTGTCTTAACAGCTTAGGCCATGGCTACAATTTGTCTCCTAGAGAACAACAAAGTGTAAAGACTTATCATCATTTCTGTCTATGATTTAAAACTGTATAGCTCATCAGATGAGGAACTGAAAGCACAACTGCAAGTTGTCAAAACTTTTTCTGAAATAAGAATGTCATTTGGTCTTGATAAATGTGCAAAAGCAATGTTTAAAGCAGGAAAACATCAGTTTGGGAAAAGAATGTGATATAAAAGAACTTGGGGAACAAGGAGTGTATAAATATTTGGGAATTGATGCAGGATCAACAAAAAAACACGAATAAATGTGAATAAAACTTAGGAATACTTCATAAGTCTTAAATTAATCCTAAAAACAGCGTTGACATCTAGGAACAAAATCCAAGATATAAATCAATCTGCTCTTCCTGTCTGAACTTACAGTTTAGAGTGAATGAATGACCCCAAAACATTTTGGATAAATTAGATAGGAAAACAATAAGAATGCTTCATGCTCAACAAATGATTTATAAAAATCAGCACATAACATGATTATATATTCCCTAGTCCGAAGGAGGGATGGTCCTTCATGAAATTGATTATATGTATGGATCTGCAATCGTGGGATTCCACACATATACTGACTTCATAAAACCCAAATGTAGTGAAAGTTTTGAAACATGAGGAGAATAAATTTAAGATTTCTTCTCTGCATAATCTAGCAGAAGCATACTGGTGTCAAGCAGGAATGGAAATCAAACCAGAAGTAGATAAAAATCAAGCAGCAACTGAATGTGCCAAAAAACAAAAGAAAGAATATAAGGTGAAGGACCAGATGAGAAGGCAAGAAATGTGGAAAATGCATGAATATAGTTGCAAGTATAGAAAACTTCTGGAAGAACCTCATGTTGATCAGGAATGGTTAAGGAGAGGCAAATTCAAACCGAGATGAAAGGTTAATATTGGCAGTCCAAGATAGTGGGCTATGTACATGTTGGTTTAGAAAGTCCATTGAACATGTGGGAGAAATGGACAAATGTAGGTTTTTTTAAAACCGAACTGGAAACAGTTGCACACGTTGTTGCTGGTTGTGACATACTGATGGCAGAAGGACTGTACACTGAAAGGCATAATAATGTGGCAAAACTTGCACTGGGGATTGTGCAAACATTATGGTAATGAAGGGCTGAAAAACACAGGAAAAATGAGCCACAATGCATCATAGAAAATGAAGTCTACATCACATGGGATCACCCATTACCAACAGTTCAAAAGATAGATGCTAGAAAACTGGATGTAGTGGTCCATGAAAAGAAGACAAAAGTAGCACGGATCATTGAAATCACCACACCCAGTGACTACAGTGTACCCATACAGTTCCAGTAATAGTAGGAGCAATAAGTCTTAAAAAAAAATAATCTACAATTGTATTTAGACATGTCACCAATACATGTAACCCCATACGAATTGCAGGAGGAGTCATTAATGCGCACATTGCGGGTGCTGTGAAGAGCACTTCTGGCTGAGATCAAAGATTGAAACAATACTAATTTCATGAAATTTAACTGTACTTTGACTTAGGAATGGGGTCCAGTCCTCTCTTGGTATTAGAAACTCAAAAGACTTGGAGAAATAAAAAAAAACACATAAGTATAGCTGGTTCAATTAATACCCTGGGCCTATACTATGAACCAGTACCCTACCTCCTCAGCTCTAAAAAAAAAAAAAGGAAGAAAGTGCTTCATTCTAACTGTAAAAAGCTGTGATTGGCTTGTTAAAGTTAAAACTATGCAACCTCCCAGCAAAAGAAAAAAAAAAAAAAAATAGATGTTCCTTATACAGGTGGCCAGATGCAGAACACCCCCACTTCCTGCCTCAGCCATTCAGGTCCCATTTCTGTGTTCCACTCCCAAACTCCCTTTCACATATTTTATTTAAAAAAAATGTTTTTTACACATTAGCAAATAAACATTTGCTACACTTTACACCTGCCTTCAAGAGCAATTCAGCACTTATGTTTTAGTTTAAAAAACAAAAAAAAAATTCTTTGTAAACTGTAGCTTTGCTACAGTTTATATCTTCCCTCATGGTGTGCTGTGGTGCTTATATTTTATTTTATTTATTTTTTTAAACTTCTGCTGTTTAAACTGTAGCAAACTGCTTGCTAGAAATATAGCAAACAGTTGCTACAGTTTATACCTTGCCTGTCTGCATGGAGTTGTACAGCACTTAGGTTTGACTACAAAAGCAATACCAGCTTTTAAAAGCCAGTATTGCATTAAAGAATGATAGGGTTTGGCTGATCACACCCCCCAACTCTTTGATCATGAGACAGTTGTCCTTCTTGCCCTACCCTAACTACACCACTGACTATACAAGATACCTGTGCTGTAGAAAATCATTAATGGCATACTCAATTAATGAATTAATTTTCAGCTGCAAATGAATAAAGAATTCTAAAGGAAATGGATAATCAAATCAGCTAGCACAGAATTCGAAAAGATTTTAAATAAACTTCTGTGAGAAATATCGCACAAAGAATATACAAATAAATATTAATTTAAGTAGAATAAAGTCATTGCTCTGACCTACCACTTGTGAAACTCACACAAATGTTGGAATTCTTTTGCATTGCACACAAATATGTGCAGTAGCTTCTGCTCACTATCACTTGCAGTCACACCTCTTTTTAACACTAAGGATTAATAAATTACAAACTAACACAGGATTGTTTCAGATAAGCTCCGGATTGTCCTCTCTGCAGTCTGTGTGAATTTACAGTTAACAAAGCCCCTTGGGATGACTAGAGTTTGCCTGTCTATAACCTATCTCTGTCTAACAACACAGTGAAAATCAGAGCTAAAACAACAAAATAGAAATCAAAGTAAATCTTGCCTACAAGTTACCTCTTTCTTACTACAAACAGTGGAAAACAGTGGCAAAAATAAAATATAAATCAAAATAAATCTTCTCTTACCAGGCAACTGCACAGTCAATCACAAACCAAACACAGGATCATTTAGATAAGCTCTGGATTAATATGTCTGTCACATTTGCCCAGGGCCATCTAGCCATCATGAAAATCATGGAATAAAATTGTGCCATCATTGAAAGTAATACACAGAAGGGTAAGCTGCTAGAACTTGGTCCAACACTCATTTTCAAAAAAGGTAAGAGCATTAGAACTTTTCTTGAGATGAATATAGACAGAATGGATCGAAAAGAGACTAGCACTTTTTTCTGTGGATTCCAAAACTGCAGCTTTTGGAAATATATAAGTAGGACAAGATCACATTACTTGTGGTTGCATGCAGAAGAACTTCCAAAGGAAAAAGAGATATGACTGCAATTCAGAAATGGTTGTGTACCTGAAATCTTTAAAATGCCCAGCCTAAGGCATTAGTAAGATGGTCAATAAGCTTAAGATAAGAATTTCCTGGCAATTACCTGACATTCATCACAATGCAACTGATCACTCTGGCAAAACATAGCCAGAACTTGAATGGAATAAAAATGCATTGTTGGAAAAATGAGAGACATCTTGAATGGCAGATTTTGTTAATGCCTACATGAAAACAGGACTAAATACTGGCTACTCCATCAACAGCATGGTATGAGGAAGGGGAACTATCTTACAATCCTTAATTTAAGAACCATGCTCCACAAGGAAGAGAAGGAGACTCCAAATGGATAGAAGTCACCACAGCTTCCAAGGAATCAATCTATAGGATTTCCAATAAGCCAAGGCATACACCTTTCTAGCACCTCAAAAATTCCAATTTGGGATAACTACCTCTAAGCACCAGCCAGCAGAATACAGGAACATGCTCAACTCATTGAACATGAATTGGCATGTTTTTAATGTTTTTTTATAGTTACTAAAAAGGATTCAGCCCGGTCTAATTTTGTAACTTTCACCTGAGTTAATTTTAAATTAGTTTTGAATATTTTTTTTTTAGTCTTTTCCAAGTATTACCTGATATTTTCCACCCTCGAGTTTCTCACTGGTATAAGAATTGTATGATTTTAGAATCTGGTTGCTTTAAAAATTGGCACCATCTCCACAATGGCACCAGTATTCCATCAAGGAAGATCTGAGGGAGCACACTACTATTTGAATGTAAAGTGTTGGCATTCCACCACTACACCTGCCTTGGCTTGTGGAATTCTTTTTATTAAATAACCTGATTTTTTACTTGAATGATTCTTTTATCTGTTTTATTATCTGATTCTGCTACTAAATATTAGTTTATGCACAAAGAGATTTTAAGAAGCTCAGTAGTACTGAGTGAAATGAATCTTTTTGTCAATGTTTAATTGTATAGAAAATACCTCTCTCCTCTACAAAATCACTGGTATTCTTAATACAAGAACTCCATAAAAGTGGGCACAATCCTCATGGCACAAATATTATTGTAACGTTTTGATATGGGATGCCCCATATAAAAGGGTGCTAGCCAAGGTCTTTAATATTCAATTCTTATTGCCCGTTTAAAAACGTAGTTACTTTCCATGTGAAGGGAAAGTAAAGAAACTGATTATTTCTACAAATAATAATTTGAAACAAGCTTGTATTTTAGTGTGCAATTTTTAAAACTTTTGAAAATGGGGGTATCTAGGAACAGCAGACAGCCTAGGACTTTACATGCAAATTATTTGGATTTTTTCCACAAACCACAAACACTTCTATATGCAAATTAGGTAGATTTTTTCACCAACCATATGACTGCACACAGACTCCTTCACCGCCCCCTCCCCTGCTACAGCATTTAAAAAACAAAAACCTTGTTAATACTGCTTGATCTGAAGAAGACTTGTAATTGGCAAAAGTGTTTATCATGCTTACCTTCAATAAATATTTGAAAAAGAAGCCTTCTTTGCTGCAGAGTTTTCTTTAACATAGAGCTTAGGAAGCATGTGCTCTTCATACAAAACTGAAAATCTGGTCATTGTTTTTTTTTTTAATGAACTGCTTCCATTTGTCATATCTTACTTACACTTTAACATTTGTCCTGGTGCACTACCACAGTGAGGTTTGGATTACCAAGAAGACACTGCACAGATTCCTGGTAAATATTTGATGTTTGTTTATATCTATAGCTACCTATCTATCTATCTAGCTAGCTATATGTATACATACACACACCCATGGTCTTACTACTTGCTAACTGCCTGATTATTTTCTTATTACTACACATCTTTAAGCACTACTGCTGCAGTTCAGCTGTAGTTCAAGCCAATTTACAGCACAGCCAACAACATTTTAAGTTGTTTGAGAGGCATGTTAATGGCAGCTGCACAGTCATTCAAAGCATATGCTGAAGGGACAACTAAAGTAAAAATTTCAAAGTCATACCACAGAAAAAATAAGTGACCCATTTTTCAAAGGAATACTACAAGCTGTATCCAACAATGGAAAATTGTTAGGTAAATGAAATATGACCCAGGATACTAGTGGTTTATTATCCTTTTGAGTATACTGTACCACCTTGCATATCTGTCCTACATCAATATCTTAAGAAAGGAGCATATTGTACCTATTGCAAATATGCTGTCTTTCAATACACTTTTTCCTGATTCACAAGCTGTCACAAACATACCTAGTTTAAAGCTGTTTTTGAGATGAAAACCTCCACTGGTAAAAAAATAACAGAAGCGGTATGGTATGTAATTGGCCAAAAGCAATTAGAAATCATATTTATCTTAAACTCCAGCATATTTGTAGTACCATAATAATAACCACATACTTATTTGAAACAAAAAAACAACAACAAAAAAGGGTTTGTACTGCTCCATTATGCAAGTGTTTTTCTAGAAAGTCTGTCATACTAGCTAAACAAAAGCCGTAGAAACAAAGTAACAACAGTGATAACAGCAAATCAGTAGACATAAAAACTTTACAGGATTCTCAGTTAGCAGAACATGCAGCTGGAATTAGGTATTAAAGGCAACAATAACATTTCTGTAAGAATTAGACTTACATTTAACTAATAAAAAATCCCTGAATTCCTCATGATCAGTAAACACAGGTGGAGAGGGTAAAGGAGGACCAAAGAGAGGAACACTTTCTTCAGAAAATATCTTCAACCTGGTGAGAGAAACATGTTACAGTAGCTCTTGCAAACAAACACACAGATTTAGAAGCACTTTTAAATGAGGATCACCATAGACAACTCTAGGTAACATCTACATTGTTCAACAGATTGACTTTCTTTGCAATTGTAAATGATTTGAATTGCTTATAGCACAATGTGTGCTCTACTATTATAGTTTCAGATGTGTCAGTTTTGTACTGGAATCCATACTGTATTTGTTAATTTGCTTAACAAAATATGTGTGTGTGTGTGTGTACACGCGCACAGGTGGGTCGTGTACAAAAATGAAAATCTAACACATACTTCTGTCACAATTTTTTCTTCATATTCAAAGCAATGTTATTTCAGAACAGCGATTTAGAAATCCTAACTGTAGCTAAAGAAGTTTTCAAAGAGCTTTTCTGTTTTTTTTTGGATTATTGAATCATCGAGTTCTAGTGAGATTCTTTGATTAGAACTAGGTGATTTAATAACACATGAAAAAGCAAACGTTCCTTGAAAATTGAGGCAACAGGCCACTAATAGATAACTGGATTTCAAAAAGATATCCCAAACAAAAAGATGTCTTGTAAGTACTGAAAACCAGTAAAAAAACTAAATAAATATACTAGGAAGTTAAGAGAACAGATGTAAAATATAATGTTTTATGCAATGCCCACTCCCCACCGAGATGTTGCAAAACTTGCAGGCACCTCTGAACCCTAATCTGTCCTATTTCTTTCCACAACTGCTCTTAGCTATCTGGTTTTCAATGCATCATTTTCTTAGTAGTGCTTCATAGAAAGCAGGGAACAGAATATTTTTGCCTTATTCACTCAAAGTTGTGCTTTGATGGGAAAAAAGGTAAGGTGAGCAGTAGCTTTCATCTTCATTTTGTCTGATAAAGTTTTATAACCAGGTGTACAATAAGGAATTTTGGCATCGTACACCAGGTTCAAGAATGTAGACAGTCACCTAAGAGTGGTTGATCGTACACTGGCATAAATCAGACAGTGCATATTTTGGATAACATACCAACCACACACTCAGATAAAAAGAAAAAAATGTAACAAAATACACAACTTAATAAAACCAAGTTAAATATGCAGCTGTTTATAAAATTTAAATTCTAACATTATCCAATCATAAAATAAATATGTTTTTCTAAAGCATGTACCCCATTGCCTACGTGAGGGTTTGCTTGGCTACAACCTTGTACACAGCAGTGGAAAATGAAACATATAATGAGATTAAAATGAACCGCACTCGCTTTCCTATGTCACACATACAGTCCTTGTCAATATCATTCCCATCTTAGTAACATTGTTACTGCAATATAACTGATGCATTTTAGAGGGTTACATAGAAACAGGGATTCAATACCCTACCCGAAAAATAGGCAGACAACTGGCAATTTCCTCCTATCCCTCCCAATTATGCCTTTGTCATGCCTTAGGCTTGCTCTTCAGGCTCTCAGTCTTCAGTGCCATACGGCTGATTTGACTGTATATTTACAGGTTGTCTATTACAAAGTAAGTGGCTGAAAATGACAGTTGCATGCATTTGTTAATCCTACATAATTTAGTTAATTTACTGATAAATTGACTTCAAGCCATGTAATTGCATTGGTCTGTCTGCCAGGCTAACAGGTTAAGACCTGCAGATTGTTTTCAAATATTTAGTACAATATGCTTCTCTAGTGTTGTAGAGAGACCAATCCCTGACTACTGCCAAGCCAACCACGTTTCAATTAGCAGCACAGGAGACTGAGAAAATGGCAGGGAGGGATGGGCGTGCTCATTCTGGGTGTCCATCGATGATGTTCCCTAAGGGGAGGCATGGTCCAAAAAGGGGAGTTGCCCTCAGATGTAATCAATAAGCTGGGGACAGGGAAATAAAGTGGGCAGGGTGTAAAGAAGACCCTCACAGGATGGAAGCACAGATGGCTTAACCCTCCCTTACTCTGAAATGGGATTGCTATCTGGTGGATTACATAAATTTTCCGTTAGGGCAGAAGCAGATTCAATTTAGTTCAGCAGTGTGCTTGCAATGGGTGTGCCAATGGAACTAGGTAAAAAAATCATATCCATGTACTTAGGAAGGGAGGGTAGGAGAAGATGTAACACTTGTCACTGGTCTTGTGCTGCTAATACACACCATGTACCTTGTACTGCCTAGCTGAATGAACAAGAATGCATGGTGGAGGCCTACACTGTCCAATGAGAACAATGTTATGATAAAGTACGTGTGTCCTACCAATGTGTGTCACAGAGACCATACCCCACACAACCAACAATGCATAATTAAAGAGAATCATAGCAACCTTACAGAGAACTATGCAATGAATTAGTGCCTAGTATGTTTCTATGTGTGTGTGTGTGTGTGTGTGTGTGTGTGTGTGTGTGTGTGTGTATATATATATATATATATATATATATATATATATATATGTATATATACAGGTTCACTATGAAATCTCAAATTTCAGTATTTCGAAATTACATAGCTGAAACCTTCAAATCCCAAAAATCCATAATCGCGAAACTCAAAATCCCAGACCTACACTACACAAAGAACACACACATAAACATATACACAACTTCCCCCCACAAGCACACAGACAACCCTAGACCACATATAAGCAGGAGAACAAGCCCCCATGCACCCCCCACACCCTCCTACTTATATATACTAACTCCGAGATTGCACAATCAGACACACAAAGGTAACTCACACCCACACATTTCACAGTACCTCGCACATACACATCACAGTCACAACACACACTGACATACACTAAAGCCCCTAACCAACACACTTACACATACATATATACCCGGACTAACACCTAACCATTCACACACCGCAAAACCAGAAGTGCTAATTCAAAATCTCCATACTTCAGGATTTTGAATTTGGCTCTTCTGGTGTTTTGGGATTTCAAGGCTTCTGTGTTATAATTTCGAAATACTGAAATTCGGGATTTCAGTATTTTGAAATTATGAATGGAACATGAATGTGTGTGTGTGTGTGTGTGTGTGTGTATGTGTTTGTGTGTGTGTGTATATGTATATATATATATATATATATATATATATATATGTGTGTGTGTGTGTGTGTACATATGCATATATACATACACAGTGGATATAAAAAGTGCACACACCCCTGTTAAAATGCCAGGTTTTTATGATATAAAAAAATGAGACCACAATAAATCATTTCAAAACTTTTCCCACCTTTAATGTGACCTATAACCTGTGCAATTCAATTGAAAAACAAACAAATCTGTTAGGGGAAAAATATAAAAAATAAAAAACTTAAAATAAGCTGGTTGCATAGGTGTGCGCACCCTTAAAATAATACTTTGTTGAAGCACCTTTTGATTTAATTACAGCATTCAGTCTTCTTGGGTAGGAGTCTATCAGCAAGGCACATCTTGACTTGACAATATTTGCTCTCTCTTTCTTGCAAAAGCACTCCAAATCTGTCAGATTACGAGGGCATCTCTTGTGCACAGCCCTCTTCAGGTCACCCCATAGATTTTCTATTGGATTTAGGTCTGGGCTCTGGCTGGGACACTCCAAAACTTTAATTTTCTTCAGGTGAAGCCATTCTTTTGTTGCTTTGAATGTATGCTTGGGATTATTGTCATGCTGAAAGGTGAAATTCCTCTTCATCTTCAGCTTTCTAGCAGATGCCTGAAGGTTTTGGGCCAAAACTGACTGGTATTTGAAAATGTTCATAACTCCCTCCGCCTTGACTAAAGCCCCCAATTCCAGCTGAAGAAAAGCAACCCCAGAGCATGATACTGCCACCATCATGCTTCACTGTGGGGATGGTGTACTTTTGTTGATGCGAAGTGTTGCTTTGTGCCAAACGTACCTTTTGGAATTGTGGCCAAAAAATTCAACCTTGGTCTCATCAGACCATAACACATTTTCAAACATGCTTTTGGGAGAGACTATGTATTGTTTTGCAAATTTTAGCTGGGCCTGAATGTTTTTCTGTGTAAGAAAAGGCTTCCTTCTTGCAACTCTACCCCATAGTCCGGACATATGGACAATACGGGAGACTGTTGTCACATGTAGTATACATCCACTACTTGCCAGAAATTCATGTAGCTCCTTCAGTGTTGCTGTAGCTCTCTTGGCAGCCTCCCTGACCAGTTTTCGTCTTGTCTTTTCATCAGTTTTGGAGGGATGTCCAGTTCTTTGCAGTGTCACTGTTGTCCCATATTTTCTCCACTTTTTGATGACTGTCTTCACTGTGTTCCATGGTATATCCAATGCTGTGGAAATTTTTTGTACCCTTCTCCTAACTGATTCCTTTCAACAATGAGATCCCTTTGATGCTTTGTAAGCTCTCTGTGAACCATGGCTTTTGCTGTAGCAGGCAACTGAGTAAATAAATCCTGTTAGGACAGCTGAACTTTATTAATATAATAATTATTATTAATTATATTAATATATATATATATATATATATATATATATATATATACTGAAAAACACTTTGGAATCACTGAATTTCTCAAGGGAAAGATCATTTCAACTTCAAAGAAACTCATGTGAGAGCACACTTTTCTGAAATTCAGTCACTGAAAAAAAAGCTCACTGATGAAACTCACACTGAAAACTCATTCACTGAAAGCTGTTTTTCTGAAAATCATTTGTTAGAAACCTCATGATTTGAATTTCCTATGAAATAGTGCAATAGCCACATAATTTTAGTTATATATTATCTTCTGGAAAGAGTTCTTCATTTAACTTGTAATTATCCATGTCTATGGTTTTCAACGTTTAAAATAGGTGGGGGCTACACCCCCCCACACTCCCCAATGTGGGGGGCTATGGCCCCACACACCCCCTTACTATATATACTAACTCCAGTTTTGCACTACAGTGGGGAACAGGGTATATACCTTTCAACAAAATAAGTTTCAGTCAAATGAGTTTTCAGTGAAGTGAGCTTTCAGTAAATTGTGCCCAGGCAACTGATTTCCAGCGAAATGAGCTTTCAATGAAATGAGATGCAGTGGTGTGTGTTTTCAGTGAAAAAAAGTAGACCCATATATATATATATATATATATATATATATATATATATATATATATATATATATATATACACACACACACACACACACACACACACACATATATATATATATATACATATATGCATACACACACACACACACACACACACACATATACATACATATGTTTTTTCACGTTTTTAATATCTCCAAGTCTTTTGGCTTTCTAATACCATGACAGGAATGGACTCCATTCCTAAGTCAAAGTACGACTAAAGTTCATGAAATTAGTATTGTTTCACTCTAATGTTAGCCAAAAGTGCTCTTCGCAGCACCCACAATGTGCCCGGTAATGACTCCTTCAGCAATTCGTATGGTGTTACATGAATTGGTAATATATACAAATACGATTGTAAATTCTTTTTTATAAGACCAGTTGCTCCTACTACTATTGGAGCTGTCTGGGTATCTTTCTTCCACATGGCTCTCATTTCTGCCTGCAGATCAAGGTATTTTATGACTTTCTGTCCCTCTGTACGCAAGACACTGTAGTCACAAGGTGTGGCGATTTCAATGATCAATGCTACTTTTGTCTTCTCTTCTTGGACCACTATATCCACTTTTCTAGCATCTGTCTTTTGAACTGTTGGTATTGGGTAATCCCATCTGATATAAACTTCATCATTTTCTATGATTCTTTGTGGATCATGTTTCCAGAGTTTTTCAGCCACTTCAGTGCAACTGTCTCGCCACATTATTATGCCTTTCAGTATACAGTCCCTCTGCCATTAGTGCGTTGCAGCCAGCAACAAGATGTGTGACTGTTTCCAATAAAGTTTTACAAAACCTACATATGTCTGTTTCTCCCACATGTTCAATGGACTTTGTAAACCAGCGTGTACGTAGCCCACTATCCTGTGCTGCATATATTAATCTTTCATTTCTTGATGTGAATTCACCTCTCCTTAACCATTCCTGCTCTCATTTTTGATGAGCATAAGGCTCTTCCAGAAGTTTTTTAGACTTGCAACTATATTTATGTTTTTTCCACATTTCTTGGCTTCTCATCTGATCCTTCACCTTATATTCTTTCTTGTGTTTTTTAGCACATTCAGTTGCTGCCTGTTTTTTATCTCCTTCTGGTTTAATTTCCATTCCTGCTTGACATCAATATGTTTCTGCTAAATTAAGCAGATGTTAGATTTATTCTCCTCATGTTTCAAAACATTTACTGCATTTGGATCCTGTGAGGTCAGCAGATATGTGTGGAGTCCAGTGATTGCAGATCTATACATGTAATCAATTTGAAGGAGGCCAATTCCTCCTTTGGAATGGGGAATATATAATCTTGGTATACACTGATTTTTATAAATCATTTGGTGAGCATGAAGCATCCTTCTTCTTTTAATATCAAATCTATCCAACACTTTTTGGGGCCAGTCAGTTACTCCAAAACTATAAGCTAGGGCAGGAAATTGATTTATGGCTTGGATCTTGTTCCTAGATGTTAATGCTCTTTTCAGGATTAATTTAAGTCTTCTAAAGTATTCCTTACTGAACTTTATTTGCATTTGTCCATGTTTTACTGCTGATCCTTCATCAATTCTCAAATATTTATACATTCCCTCTTGCTCAAGTTCTTTTCCTTTTTTAAAGGTTGCTTTTGCACATTTATCAAGACCAAATGACATTCCAATATCATCTGAAAATGTTTTGACAACCTGCAGCTGTGCTTTCAGTTCCTCATCTGATGAGCTATACAGTTTTAAATCATCGACAAAGAGAAGATGAGAAGTCATTAAACTTTGTTGTTTTCTAGAAGTCAAACTGTAGCTATGGCCTAAGGTGTGAAGTAAACAGCTTAATGGATTACTGGTAAGGCAGAATAGCAACGATGACAAAGAGTCACCCTGGAATATCCCCCTTTGGATTTTTATCCTTGAGATAATAATATGTCCTTTATCATGGCTTAATTGTACAGTGGTCTGCCACTGTTTCATGGTTACTGTGTACATATGTATGTATGTGTCTATGCGCGCGCGTGTGTGTGTGTGTATATATATATATATATATATATATATATATATATATATAGAATATATATATATATATAATATATATATAGAATATATATATAGTGATAGATACAGATAAAAAATGCATATATATATATATGTGTGTGTGTGTGTGTGTGTATATATATATATATATATATATATATATATATGATCTATGTCTACATATGTCAGAAGTGCTTGTTTACAGAAACACAAAATTCATATTGAGATGATATGATCAATTTTCCAAATACTCAAACTTCAAAATACAATAAAAATCTACCTTTTTTCTGCATTTGTGCAGCTGACCCCCACACCCCCTGCATATTATATGTACCTTGCTAAGTCAAAGATTGCAATACAGTGGGGAAAAAGGTAAATTGCCTGAAGCTTATTGTACCGTGATCTCCATTCAAAAGCTTTGAGTTTTCAGAAAATCGATCCTATGGTCTCGACCATAATAATTTTGAGTTTCTGAAAACTTGAGCTGCTGATAGGAACCAATATATACACACACACACACACACACACACACACACACACACACACACACACACACACACACACACACACACACAATATATAAAGGCATATTCTCCCTTAGCAATCTCACTGGGCTTGTAGAGCTGTGGTTAGTTTTGGGGCAGAATGAAAGGATGATCCTTAACTCTCCTGAGTGGAGTAGGTGACACCTTATTCCAGTAAAAGGAAGTGCTGTACATGGAAAGAAGTAGAGACATGTACCTCTTATTTGAGACAGAGACAGAGGTCAGGCAGTGCACTGGGGACTGTGGCCTAAAACAGTAAAATTCAGTCTAGGGGCTGAACAGATGTTAAACAAGTTCACTGGAAGACTAGCAGTCAAGGGTGGGTGGGGGGTGGGTTGCAGTGAGTTAACATAATACATGGGATAAATTCATAAAGGTTACTACAAGGTGTACACTATTTGTACACTTTCAGTAACCTTTCTAAATGAAAAGATAGCAAAAGCATAGTGTGCACCTCATGTTAATCTCTACGCATCCCCCCATGGCTTTATGGATTTTTGAAAGACTATCAGAATAGACAGTACTGAGTGGTAGAAATAAAACTATTGGGAAAAACTGATGGATAAAAAGCAATTTTTTTTTATTTGTTGAAATTAAACATTTTTTTTTTCTTTTTGCTGAAATGAATCACATTCTGGGTTGCTATTTAGTTATAGAAAATATACTATGATATCTAGTGATTGTTGGTGTTTACTTTACAAAAGTTCCAGTGTTTCAAAAGAAAGTGTCTGCCCAAAATATCTACTGTTTGAGCAACTGTATCCTAAATTTATTTTACATATGGTCTGAATGACCTTTCTACCATTAAACCAAAGTTAAAAAAATAAAGAATTGAGATAAACCACAATATCTGTAAAAGAACATATTAGCTGAATAATTAGTAAAACATTGTTATTGTTTTTTCACTATAATTTTACACTTTACAAGTGATGTTGTAATCTAGTTAAGCTTGTACCTTTCTGTGTATATTAATCTCATGACGTCTTTGGTAATGGTTGATAGAGGTAAGTGGTAATAAAAAGTGGTGTGTTACAGTCTTTATGGTTCACTTTTGCTGTATTTATGGGGATGTATGCTACTGGCATCTACTTTTCAGGGATAGTGTTGGCAATCTTAACTGAAACCACAATGAAAAAGTTTAACATTCAATAATGGATGCACAGTTACTTAACAGTCATGGAGAGTCTTACCTATATTCTACAAATTAAACAGACAAAAAAAATGAAATTCACAAAATATGTAGCACTTATGGACATACAGCCATACTGGAAGATACAACTAAGTCCCATTCCTGTTATATATATTTACTTCTATATGTATATGTTCACCACCACCAAGTAATATTATATATATTTACTCCCATATGTATATGTTCACCACCACCAAGTAATATTACCTACATTCTGCAGTCTGTTTGTCCAGTCACCATCAACAGCAATTGCTCAATGTAAAACAAGTGTGCTCGTGTACAGAGCTAAACAGGTGACCATCTACGACATACGAATCAGTGGCTGAACATAGGTGTGGCAGGAGAGCCAAGTTAGCCACTGGCTTAGTCATAACTAAAACAGGCATCATCCTGGTGTAGGTAAGAGTTATTAGGTGAACACCTTGCTTTCCATAAATGGTCAAAATGAACACATCACACATTGCATTGTGCTTGTCAACCATGTTCATGTTTAATTGTAATGTCAAATTATTAGAACAAATAAACAAACCCCAAGCACCATGTCATTATTCAAAATTACCATGAAATCATGCAGTATCTGTGATAACATATGAAGAAATATTTTAGTGTTTATTTTCTTTATTATATAACTGATGTACCATTTTGTTTTCGACCACATTATTGTCATATGTGCTAAATCAGTATAATTCGGCTGACAAGTTACGTACATAATCATGTCCAGAAAGTCATCAATAGAAATAAGGAATGCAGGAAAAAGTGGGAGACAGAAATGACAGACCAGGCTAAGAAGGAATCCTGGTTGGCTAACAAAAAAAGCGATAGAGAGGACTTCCAGTAGTAGGGAACAAGGCATCAGAGGCACTCATCCAGCTTATGGGAAGTGACTCAGTAGATGGAACAAAGAAAATATATCAGGCTGCAAGACAAAGACAGAAAGATAAAGAAGATAAGTCAGATGCCCCTCAAAAGAAGTGCCAGCAACAACCTCCTGACCAGTCCACAGGACATCACAGAAGAAGGAAGGAAAAATTCCAACAGCTTCTGAATGAAGAAAACTCCAGAGAAGCTGTACTTCCCCAGACACAGCCTACAATGAAAGAAAAGGAATCCACCATAGAAGAAGTAAAAACAGCACTAAGAAAAATTAAGAAAGGGACATTAGCAGGCTCAGACGAAGTCACAGCAGATATGATCAAGATGTCAGGTGAGATATGGGAGAAATGGCTCTTGAGAGTACTACAGCAGCATGGGGAGTAAGGCACAAGCAAAATGAGTGGAGAGTAAGCATACTAGTGCCAGTGTTCAAGAACAAAAGGGACATTCACAACTGTAGGCAATACGGGCATATCAAACTCTTGTCACACTGCATGAAAACTCTGGAAAGGGTGAGTGATAAGCAATTTACAGAGTAGTAGAAAGGAAGATGGGAGATGAGCAGTTTGGATTCAGATAAGGATACACTACAACTGACCCAAGGTTTGCAGTGAGACCGATTCTTGCAAAGAAACTAGAAGTGAGGACAGAGTCCAACTGGACATTCCTACACTTTGAGAAAGTATATGACAAGGTCCCAAAAAAGCTGATTTGGGCAGTCCTGCAGTGGTTCAAAGTCCAGAAACATTAGTAGAATTAGTGTAGGCTATGGAAACAAACTCAATGACATAAATATGAACAGTGTTCAGACTCAAAGAGGGGTCCCAGTGACAGTGATTGTGCATCTGGGTTCAACTCTGAGCCCACTGCTGTTCATACTGTGATGGATTACATTAGCAAACAGGTCTGAGGGGACAGATCAACAAAGTTGCTGTATGCAGTGATATGGCACTACAGGCAGACTCTGAACAAGAACTTTAGCAAAGGATAGGGGAATGGAATGCAAAACTGGAGGCACATGGGATGAAACTGAGTACAGTAAGACAATTGTAATGGCAGCAAATAGGGGAAATCATATGGAACTGAGAATAGATATAAAATGGAAAATACTGGAACAGGTTAAAAGCTTCTGGTATCTGGGTGAGACTAGCTGATGAGAAAGGAAATCTGAGGGAGGAGGTCAAAGTTACAATCAGAGGGGCTGCAGCCAGCTGACATGAAGTGTCAGGTATAGTGTATGACAGAAGAATTCCAAAGAAGCAGAAAAGTATGGTATACAAAACACTGGTACAACCAGTACTGTTGTAGCTTACAGAAAAATGGGCATTAAAGGCAGACCAGTTGAGGAAGTTAGAGGTGATGGAAATTAAGTCCCTGAGATGGGTGTCTAGATGCACACTGTGGAACAGATGAAGACACTGAAACCTCAGTGCAAAGCCACATTGGCTCCAGTTGCAGAAAATGTCAAAGGGAACAGGTTACAGTGATTCAAGCACATGTGCAGAAAAGCAAAAGTCAATCTGGTGAAGATTTGGGACAGACAAAAGAAAACAAGGGCAACCAGCAAAGAGGATGAATTGTGCGAGAGAAAACATGTGACAGTCAGGCATGTGTGTCGAAGAAAATAGGAGAGTGACACTGAATAGAGAGAGAGAGATGGTTACAGTTGAGACACAACACCCTGACCCCATGTACAAAAAAATGGGAAAAAAAGGAGGGTGATGATGATAGTGTCAATGATGGAATGGCAACAATACTATTTAAAGTAAGGTTTTTAGTGCTCCATATTATATCATTGTATTTTATTATGACTTGGCTTAATTATGTTTTCCAGTTATAAGCATGACTTCATTAGTAATACCTTTTAATTTATATTTGTACATTACTTGATATCTGCTGTCTAACCTGCTGCAGGAAAATGTTAGACAATACATCTGGATAGCAGACATCTAAAAGTGGCGACAACACAAAACAACAGACAGCTTTGTGTGAATGTCATTCCATACTATTTATTTAATGGAAACATCAATGGCAAAGCTGTCTTGTGCAGTTTCATCCTGGACCTGCCAATGATGTGCCAGAATTCTTATTTCTTGGGTATTACTAAGCAGAATAAGACAGCACTGATATTGCCTAAAGCCTGTATGTGGATCTATCTGAATGCATGACAAACAGCAGTCATCCAACTGTGAGTTCTAAGACAACAGATTCTGGCAGATTATACTGAATTAAGCGAATACCACTGACCAGTACATAACTGTTACTTGCAATTTGCAATGAAATTCTAGAGTTGCTTCTGTTAACAAAAAACAAAGACGCTGAAAATTGTTCATCACAAAATGACTGATAAAGAAGAGAAGGTGCTCACTTACCTGTAACTATCATTTTGCTTGTTGTATCTAACTAAGGCAAAAATATCTGTTGATTGTGTTAAAGAAATGAATTTAAGTTTAGCTGTGTGTCATATCAAAATAAATTGTGAAACAGGCAACTGACAAAACAGCATTTTGAAAACTAAAATCTCATTTGTGTAAAACAAAGATGGTCTCTCGTAAATTTTTATAAACTATATGATAATTACACGGTCTAATAATTAGTATTGTTGAGTGGTCCTTTGCTTTTGCTAAGCATCATCAGTAACACTGAGCTCAAACTGACTACTGTACCCTAATGGAAACATCACCTGAAACACAGTCCTCATGAATGACTTGGGAATATATTCTGCAGTACTTCCTGTACTATCTGCTGAAAATGCTTTATCAGCTTCTACAGACTATACCAAACCTGTAATCATTCTTTCCTGTCCTGTCACTTTACCCTGGGAAATGCCGACTGTCACAATAGTTTGACCATATAAAACTACACGCTTACTGCATGCTGACTCTAGCATCTGTTCCTAGCTAATGTGCAGACATTGCAATGACACAGACTTAAATCTTCTTCTGCTTGTATAATAATGTAATCCTTATTTAAACCTCTGTGATTCCAGGCAATGTGTGACTGTATAATCACATAGCTATATATGTGCCACACTTCCTTTTTAGCCTAACAGATCTCAAACATGTGAGTGTCAATCATGAGTTGTACAGACCATGCAAATGAAATACCTGAAACATACTGTTACTTGCTAGCATGTGTATGCCATTACCTGCTCTGGAAATAGGTGCCAGCCATGCAGCATTGATCGGAACCTTTACCACTGCCACGTTTTGTCATGTTTACATAATGGTGAGCCACACTTGCATTCTGTGAATACTTGGGGTGTGAGGTTGTCATAATGGTTAAGGTGTTTACTTTATAGACACAAGGTGCAGGGTTTGATCCCTACAAGGGGTAATTGGCTAAGCTTAAAATCACCCACAAGGGCAGTTAGCCTAATACTAATCTATGAACCTATAAAACAAAGCTTTATTACTGATGTTTTACAAGAAGGGAAATCATCTGTGGGGGTTAATTGGTACCACCATATACCTGGACTGGCTAAACTGTAAAATGGCCATAATCATCATTACCTAAAAGTATGCCTTACCAACGAGTAGTAAAAACCATGACTCTTAGTAATGTGCCAGTAGTGAGCAGTGATGCTTAGACACTACAATAAGTATACTAGTCACTGTGGAGTAAGCATTAAGAAATAAGAACATTGTTTTGTCAATTTGTTATCAAGAATAAATTAATTAAAATTAAAGAAGAGGCCTTGCCAGTGTTCCAGCTCATCATATAGTACAGGGAATTGGATGCTTCCTCTGCAAGGGAGCTCATCTCACATTCTCACTTGCAGCACACACAAAAGACCAAGTCCCTTTTGCAGCTAGGCCTGTCCTTATCAGATGCTCTTGTATTAATGTTGTTATAGTGTACAGCCGGTCAATGTTACAATAAAAGCAAATGAAGAGAGAGTGTACATAGCAGTGGAAACAAGCATTTGTAGGAAAAAAATGATCTTAAGCTAAACTGCTGGTTTCAGTCAGAGTCCTATAAGTATGTAAACAATACACACAAATGCAGAGATACACGTATCACACTTTTATGCATTTAAATGATACCCACAAGCATTTATACAGGTTTATTCTTTCAAATGTAGGAAATAGGAAATTCACAGCATATCACATTCAGATCCTATGATGCAATGCAAACATTCAGCAGCAAGAGCACTTTCCCAGTTTTATTGAGGTCAGTTTTCTGTTATGGTACCTGTGGTGGTAGCAGAACACTCGCTTATGAGAAAGTACATAAAGAAGTCATGCATTTATTCTGAAATTAGGATGGCTTGTAAGCATACCTCTCAACTGTACAGATTTTTGCAGAATGCCCAATTTCTTTGCTCATATTTTTGGTCCATTTTTCATGAAATTGTGGTTTTCTGGCAAATTATTGGCAAATCAGTAAAGATTGAATTTAGAAAATAATGACAGACATTTATCAGACTTCACACCCTTCAGAAAATTCATGCTAATGCACAACCTGTTATTCTATCAACTTTCTAAGTTTGTAAGAGCAAGTTTTAAAAATTGCCCTATTTTTTGGCCTTTGTCCCCCATTTATATATGGCTTTGTCCAAATCTCTCATTCGAAGAGTTAGAGAGGTACGTTTCTAAGTGTAGGAATACTGCTTCTGTGATTATTTGATTCAAAACTATGGGTGCAAAATATGGCAGCTGTAATTCATTATGAGGAGGGTACTGTATTTCTGCCATAAGTGAAAAACATTCTGTTAGGAAATCAGCAGTCAGAATGAGGCACATTTCAAGACAGCGGTACAGCACTGGAAATCAGTGAGACTGGATGTAGAGAAATGCTGCAAGTCACACAGTCTGCTAATTAGCATAATAAGTACAACGTACTCTTTTACACTAGCGAAACTAGCCGAATGCATAAGATCAGTGCTGATACATTCTCCAAGAGAAACCTAAATTCGAAGGAGAAATAATGTCATACTGAGCACATCACTACTCTAAACCCAGAGCATCTTTAATAACGTTTCTTCTTACATGCTCTATTGGCACTCAGCTAAACAAGATGAATTTTACTGGCAATATATTTGGAATGGTGCAAAAAAATGTGCAGAACTCTAACTGTGAATATATTTAATATATTTAACTGGCATTAAATGAATTGTAAAACATGGTCACCCATCCACACAATCCAAATCATACCTTTCATCTGTCCAGATTTTTGCAGAATTTACAGAATTTTGGGTCTGTTCCTCAAAGTTTTTGATTTTCTGGCATTTCACTGGGATGATTTAAGGATTGAAGTCACTAAATAGTGACATATATTTGCATTTCGGACTACATATCCTTCAGAAAAATGCATGCTAAGACAAATCCTTTTATTCCAGCAACTTTCTAAATTTATAAGCGCAATATTTAAAATCTGTCCCTATTTTTGGGCCATTGTCCCCCATTATGTCACGCTCTGTCCAGATTTTTTGTGCTAAGAGGTTGAGAAGTATCCACATTCATATACAAACAACCAGTGAGAAATGAAATTGTGTAGGAAACATAGTATATGAATCCTAAGAACAAAAATGTAGTAGGAGAACAGCAGAGCCTATGAAAAGTTGATCGCCCCTATTGCTGGTATGTCTTACAGGCTGACAGCAGTCTTCTATTTCTTCAGCCAAGTGTCAAACATTTGCACTACATCTAAGTTACAGCTAATGCCAACCAAAAATAACTGGATTCTAAAATATTCTGTACAAATGAGAGATAAATATTCTATAAAGTCCAGGAATACTTATTCCAGCTTAAGAAGAAAGTCAGGAAAAAGATTTGTCAAGTGACATGTGCATGAAAACTTCCTGTCTTTACAGACTTGCTTGCTCAATGTGCACATAATTAGATATCTTTCTAATTTCTAACAACTCTGTTAAAGCTTTACAGTTTACATACACTAACTAGGATACCCTTAATTTTGATTCATAGGAAGTGGTAGCATACATTTACTATCAACACTGCTCTAAGTACTGAACAGTTTCTATGAGACTCTCACTATATGTTAATTTTAACATTTAATTAATGAACATAGTTCTAGTAACAGGGACTTTAAAGTGCACAAGCATTTTTTATCTGACTCATAATATAGTGGGATAATCATTACTTCTTAAGATGTGAGACTATCATATTATATAATTAACAGATAAAGTGCCCAAAGATTATGTACAATAGTCTTTGTTTGCAAAATATATTTAAAATAATATTGGGAATGTTTCAGCTGGACAGGGGGTGCATTACAGTAAGCTCATGAGAGAACAGAATGACATCCTCAATGAGCCACTAAGGGAGCATGGTCTGGCTTTGTAGGGTAGCCATAATGGCAGACAACAGAGAGATCAGATATAGTAGAAGACAGTCTGTGGGTAAATCCCTTGGGAGACGAGGGTTGCATTGTTCAAGTTTGTTCATGTTTATGGGAATGAAACACTGAGGTTGATAAATATGCACCAGGAGCTCCACCCCCTTGGCCACATATGTGGTTGCACATATGTCCAAGTCGCTAAGTGTTACACTAGCCATACAATTACTGCTATAGTTGTGATGGGTCCCACATCATTATATTTTTCTGTGCCTTGCTGCCTGGGCAAATAACAATGGATGGGTCCATATTAAAATAGCGAAGAGGCATTACATCGAACACCTCTTCAGCGACACAAAGACCAAAGTCTGAAAATAGCGAAGGCTCAGTCCAGCAATTTTTTCCCAGGGGAAAAAACACATTGTTGTCTATCTGTCTTTGTTGATTAATCCTTAAAAAATTTCAAATATCAAGTTCACATATTCTTTCAAACAGTTCGATAATCAGGTGAAGGGGAGGTTGTTATGTGCTTGACATGGCTAAAGGATTAATAAAATCTTCTGATAATGAATTCTGACAAAGGGCGTTGAAATTCAACTTACGTGTGTATAATTTCAGGTCAATTAATGTGCTGAAAATGTCTGTGGGTTGTGCAGGTACATAAGCAAAATCTTTTGAAAATAAGTCACAGTGCTTAGTCTCAATAAACACATCAGAAAAATTTTACACTTTGAAATCACCTTCACTATTGGTAATGATATGACAATGGGGTATTACATGGTCAGAAAACACCTCTAAAAATAGCTGGAAAGTCATTATTTAATTCCTGTTGGACCAAGTTTCATTCTGGGTCCCCCTCCCCCCTCCTGTTGAATCTCCCCCTCATGTTCCATTGAGTACTGGGGGATAAGTGTTCCCCTGGTGTGTTTCCCAGGGTTGGTCTGAGACGGCTGTTTTGTTCCTTATTCTCTCCGACTGTCTTAGGGGTGGGAATTTTCATGGGTCTTAAAAATCATTTTGTCTATTGTTAGCAATATCACAGTCAACTTCGGTGTTACTAACAGTATTGCTACCAGCAAAATTATTATAACCGTGGTCAGGGAATTTGTTACCCCATTCCTGTGAAGGAGGTGGTTTGGTGTAAGCCCATCCCTTCCCATAGTCATTTTTATCCCTGTTAAGCTTTTTTTTCCTTATGTGCTGTTATAGAGTTAGATAAATGCTCAGTACTGGTGAAAAATACGTGTATTCATATTTAAATTCATCATATTGTGTGTGTTCACTTATTCTTTTATCAAGCTCTGAAACACTAGTAATTAAATCATTAATCATAACAGCATTACTTTTTACAATAACTTTCATGTATTCAACACCATGAGCATCAAAAAGAGTCATAAGTTCTTTATGCAGGTCAGGACCTGCTTTTAAACCACTGGGATAACGCCACATTCTGAGTCCCTTGGGAACAATGTGTTCTTTTATATATTCAGCAAAGAATGCATTGTCAAGATGCATGCGCTTGATTTTTGAAAGTTTGTAGTCAAATTCTTCTAAATGTAACTGAATATTATTGTTAAAAACAGTACCTGTTGATTGGTTTTCACTGTTCAAAACTATGGCTTCGGTAAGCTAGTGCTTTAAAACTGGAACAGAACCTCTGTAGTTGGAATGAACACTTGATCCTGCCACAATAGGTTGAGAATCCAAATTTACAGTTCTCTGTCCACAAGAGATTGAATGTTCATCTTTATTAGTTAATCCAGCCCTAAGGGATGTAGAGTTCAAAGAATTAAGTCTTTGTAATGTGTTTCCTTCATTCAAAATGCTCTGTAAATTAGTAGAAGCAATCACTTCTTCTCCTGGAGTGCTCAGCGTGCATCTGATGTCATCAGGGAGCATGGCCATGTCATTAGCGGGCTTGCTGAGAAAGGAATCAACCTTTTTAGTTAAACCTTGTACAGTGGCAGTTAAATTCAAAACGGCTTGCTGTAGAGCATTAAAGTCAGTCTCCTGAGTTACAAGGGGAGCAGATAAATCCATGCTGTCCTCATCGGCCATCCAAACAAGTAAAAAAAGACAAGAAGAAAAACTGTTGTAAAACACAAAAATGCCAAGCAGGAACAGAAGGATGACCCACTCCACAGTAAATAAATGCACCTATTCAGGCCACATTCAATAAAACCAATACTGGAGTTTATTGAAGAGAATAAAATAAATAAGCGTTTTCGTCCTGACCACTTCAGAACTTCATCAGAAGTGGGAAGGAATGGGCTTACCCCAAACCACCTCCTTCACAGGAATGGGGTAACAAATTCCCAGACCATGGTTTTAATAATTTTGCTGGTAACAATACTGTTAATAACACAAAAGTTGACCGTGATATTGCTAACAATGGACAAAATAATTGTTTAGACCCACGAGAATTCCCATCCCTAACACGGTCAGAAGGAATAAGGGACTAAACAGCAGTCTCAGACCAACCCTGGGAAACACACCAGGGGAACACTTATCCCCCCAGTACTCAATGGAACATGAGGGGGAGATTCAACGGGGGGGGCACAAAATCAAACTTGTTCCAACAGGAATTAATGATTTTCCAGCTATTTTAGAGGTGTTTTCTGACCATGCACTACCCCGTTGTCATATCATTACCAATGGTGAAGGCGATTTCAAAGTGTAAAAATTTTCAGATGTGTTTATTGAGACTAAGCACTGTGACTCATTTTCAAAAGGTTTTACTTACATACCTTCACACAACCCACAGACATTTCCAGCACATTAACTGACCTGAAATTATACAAGTTGAATTTCAAGGTCCTTTTTCAGAATTCATTATCAGGAGATTTTTTTAATCCTTTAGCCATGTCAAGCACATACAACCCCCCCCCTTCACCCAATTATCCAACTGTTTGAAAGAGTATGTGAACTTGATATTCGTAATTTTGTAAGGATTACTCAACAAAGACAGATAGACAAAAATGTGGAGGGTGTATTACAGGACATTAAAAGTGTACCTGATTTGGTCAGAATAATGAAACCTGACAAAGGAGGAGGTGTAGTCCTTATGAATCAGGTTCATTACACTAACAAGATGTTACATATTTTGAATGGGAAAGCATATGCAAAATCCTCCTTGAATAAATTTCACATAGCATACAATAGAATTAAGAATGAGTTACAGGATTTATTTATAGAGTAGTCCATCACCATTGAGGAGTTAAACTATCTCACGGTGTCATATCCCAGGATGTCAGTGATGTTTGGGTTACCAAAACTGCATAAAAACCTCGAACAGCCACTCAGGAGACCCATAGTTGATGCAAAGGGTTCCATTACCCACCCACTCGCAAAACTCCTAGACATTAGACTTAAAGAACTGGTATTTTCTGAAATCCATATATGTAAGGACTCATGGAGTTTTTTACATCTCATTAACAATACTCCATTTAAAACTGTGTATGTCCTTTTGACTACTGACATCAAAGATTTATATTCTGTTATTCCCCATAACACAGGCTTGGAATTGTTTTCAGAATACTTATATGAAAAAGGAGTTGAACACAACAATGTCCAAGTTTATACACACTTACTTGTACTTGTTTTGAAAAACAACTTCATCTACTTTAACTGTGAAATATATCAGCAACAGGAGGGGTGGCAATGGGTTCTTCTTGTGGGGGCCTGTATGCAAATATTGTTGTCACCCAATGGGAAAAGAAGTTTTTGTTCAACAGTCTGATGTTCAATTATGTAAAAGGTTATACTTGGTTTCTGGATGACATTTTTATTTTGTGGGATGGAGCCCCAGAACACATCAAAGAATTAATGTCTTATATGGATTCTACTACTACATTTTTGAAATTCGCACACAATTATAATATGGACCAGTTAACCTTTCTAGACATTCTTCTCATTAAAGATTATACAAACAATAAGTTTGTTTCAAAAATATATAGAAAAGAAACCTACTCCAACTCCTTACTCCATTATTCAAGTACACATCCACTGAAACAGAAAAGAGCCATTGTAAAGGGACAATTTGTTAGGGCAGCCCGAATGGTTTCAGTTATGGATGATTTTCTCAGTGAATTTGACAACTTGAAATCCATGTTTTCAAGGAAAGGCTATCCGTTGAAATTTATAACTGATATTATTTTGGAAGTAGTAAATAAAAGGGAGAGAGGTCATTTTAGTCATTTACTATCAGATATTGACACCAGCATCAACTACTCTACTCAATGGTTAAATGTGGAGAACCAAGAAATAAAAAGGGACTATAAGACGTCTTTCATTACCATACACACTAATGACAGTTATACATTAAGAAAAATCTTAGAAAAGAATTGGTCCATACTAAATCATGAAAAAAGACATTAAACCATTTATTGCTTCATATCCTGCTATAGTATTTAAGAAGAGCAGAAACTTAAAAAATAAGTTTGAGATGAAACCGAAGGGAATGAATAATGTTGGGCACATGAAAAAGTGTGCCATGTGTAACTATTGTAAACACATTAAGGAAGGTAGCACTTTTCTGATAAACAACATTGAAGTAAAACTTCATCAAAAATACAATTGTGGATCTGAACGGATTATTTATCGTGCTCTATGTAATTGTTATAACTGTTTTTATATTGGAAAAATGGACCGTAAATTAAAAAAAGTATCTATGAGCATTTGTAGGACATAAAATCAAATAAAGATACAAATGCACTTAGCAAGCACATAATGGAAAATACTGGTCATTCTTTTCATTTTACTGTCATTGATAATATTAAAAACAGAACCTCAAGGTGGCGCCTGGTCTCTTTTACTAGAAAAGAGGGAGCCTTACTGGCAACTGCATCTTAATGCATCTAGTTGGCCAGTTTGTGTTAATGAAGTCAAGGAATGTCTGTGCCTGCACATTTGGTATTGTAATGGGGTAACTAAAGTCACTCTTAAATATGGTATTACGCTAGATGGCAATTTTATCTCATTTTTATAAACTTATCAGGGTCCCATCTGGATTTATCAATATCAGAATGCGAGACAGAAGAGATTTGTAGCGATTAATCTTTAGATAAAAAAAATGTCATATTAACCATTAACACATAATGATAAATGAATTTATCTCATTATAATGCACTTCCAAAACTCTTCTTTATAAATTAAGGTGAACAAAAATATATTGCTCTCTGTCATTTTCTTATCTATTTTTCCCTATCCTAAGCTGGAGCAAGATTTAGCACTTTTAGCATCTATTTTTTGTGTGTGTACATGCACTACCAATGGACTACAAAGGACAATATTTTACAATGCATGTTGCAGAGATTTCAACAAAAGCAATTTACCTCTCATTCCACATTTGTGCATATTTTTCTAATGTGTTGTGTTACAGAAATGTGCAAGACAGCAGCATTCATGATTTTCAGTTAAACTCCCACTAAATGGTTAAATGAGCACATTTCTATTAGCTCCCTTTTAAAATTAAAAGCCCTAGAAAGATAGCACTGTTTTAAATAATTATGTATTCATTATTTATGTATTTTAGACACCATTTTATCTGTTTTGATACTGCAATGAGAGTTTTTTTACCATCTATTTATTCCATCTTGTACAGATTTTATATGTTACATATGTAATACAGTCTTTTACATGTCTTTTCCTTTAAGGGGGGGTGTCAGTTTAAATAGTGCATTCATTGTTTAATTTTTTTTACCCAGTTTGCCTTGTCTGTACTATATAAAGTGATTGTGTGATTACATCTATTATCTGATGAAGTTCTGAAGTGGTCAGGACAAATGCGTTTATCATTTGTTTTATTCTCTTCAATAAACTCCAGTATTGGTTTTATTGAATTTGGCCTGACTAGGTGCATTTATTTACTGTGGAGTGGTTCATCCTTCTGTTCCTGCTTGTCATTTTTGTGTTTTGCAACAGTTTTTTCTTCTTGTCTTTTTTACTCTTCATTTCTTAATACAATTCAATACTCTTTCCTTTTTATCTATACCTATTGGTTAAAAAACACAAAAAGAAAAATCTAGCAAAGCTAGACTTTCCACTGTGTGATACCTTAAACCTATTATATCAGAGGCAACATGGAATATATGCAAATAACCCTTTAAGGATATCAAGTGTTTCAGCTAAATGGCAATTTTGAATGTTCATGACTTTTTCTTTTACTTTTAAGTCTCTTTATGGACAATTTCAGGCCAATAAAGCCAAACCCCTCTAGCTGTGGACATGCATGTTTCTGCCTTCTTATGGCATCATCAGCACAGCATAAGAGGAATGTTTGACTATTGGAAACACAGAGTTGTCGTACTCAACTGATATCCATAAACATTAGGGTGTCTACAAAATATCCCAACTAAGAAACTAAAATAATGAGTAAAAAGGTCACAGAGGAAAACCAACTGGTTAAAAAAACACAAAATACCATAAGAAGGCAGAAACATGCATGTTTCTGCCTTCTTATGGCATCATCAGCACAGCATAACAGGAATGTTTGACTATACCTGTAAACTCATTCATATTTCAGAATCATATGGACAACATAGTTATCATGATAAAAAGCTATTGTTCCCACCTGTTATGCATGACAGTTTTTTTGAATGTGCATTTCCAGCTTTTGTGCTACACACTATGAGATAATTATACTGTGAAGTAAGGCATGTATGCTAACCATGTGAACTTTTTGCCAGGTAAGTATTTGAGAGTACCTCTGGATATATCCACACACCAGAATCATGACTTCAGCATACAGTGTCTGGAAGTTTCGTATGTTATTAATGATTATTTCCATGATAGTTCTTTCCATGGCTTTGCATAGGTGACTAGTGAGACTTATTAGTCTGTAGTTTCCAAGGTCCATAGATGGCACACCTTTGTTGAGAGGGATGACAGCTTCTGTCCTTTTGTGAGGCATGAAGCCTGTTTGCAGGCTATGGTTAAACAGTGACTCCAGATGGCCTGACATGTTTCAAACTATTTAGAAGGTAGCCTGGGATATTGTTCCATCTTTGCAGTGATCTGGCCTTTGAGAGATTATTGAAGAACTCCTCCCTAGTGACATTTGGGGGAGTTATATTTGATGGTATTTCCAGTTTGGGGTTGAGGGGGAGGGGGGTAAAGTTGGAGCTAAATTTTTCATCCAGTATTAGCTGCCCCATTAACAATGAGCTCTTCACACAATTGTGTATTAACTTTGAGGTTGCAAACATAGCTAAAGAATGCATTGTGGCTGTCCTTGACAGATTTGGCATGAGTAGAGTTTTGCTTAGTTTGATGTGAATGCTTTTATCCTGTTGGGCGCTGCAACTCCTAATTTTTGCCATAATTGTCTTCCTTTTGTTATACAGTCTACTGATATTGGGATTTCACCAGTTTGGCTTGTTTTTTGACCTTGTTCTATAGTTATTCTCGGTGGGTACAGCTAAAGTATGCCACTTTAATATGCCTGAATAGGATTTCTATGAACAGTTATATGTAGGTAGTAGTGTTCTCAAGGTTTAGGAGGGCTCGACATTTTGCCAGGTTATCACTTAGTAGTAAGAAGTTAGCCTTGGTGTAGCTCCTGCACATTCCAGCATTAGCTAGGATTCAGGATTTTATTTTTACTTTAAGTGAGACCATTCTGTAGTCTGACCTTAACAGAGAGGACATTACACTAGGTGGGTGGGAGAAGGGTGTTGCAACTCATTGCCTTATTAGTAAGGAACAGATGCAATATGTTTGAGTCCCTGGTTGGTGACTGACAATCGGATTTGTGTTAATGAAGTCAAGGAATCTCTGTGCCTACACATTTGGTATTGTAGTGGGGTAATTAAAGTCACTCTTAAATATGGTATTACGCTAGATGGCAATTTTATCTCATTTTTATAAACTTATCAGGGTCCCATCTGAATTTATCAATATCAGAATGTGAAGACAGAAGAGATTTGTAGCGATTAATTTTTAGATAAAAAATGTCATGTTAACCATTAACACATAATAATAAATGAATTTATCTCATTATAATGCACTTCAAAAACTCTTCTTTATAAATTAAGGTGAACAAAAATATATTGCTCTGTGTCATTTTCTTATCTATTCTCCCCTATCCTATCACTAGATCAGTATAAGCTGGAGCAAGATTTAGCACTTTTAGAATCTACTTTTTGTGTGTGTGTGCATGCACTACCAATGGACTGCAAAGGACATTATTTTACAATGCATATTGCAAAGATTTCAACAGCAAGTTGCCTCTCATTCCACATTTGTACATATTTTTCCAATGTGTTGAGTTATAGAAATGTACAATACAGCAGCATTCATGATTTTCAGTTAAACTCCCACTAAATGATAAAATGCATTAATCAAATGAATTACATAGTAACTTATGAATTTTAGGTAGCAAATACAAAGTAGACAATTACATGTTGTATCATCAAAATGAAATGCTGTCCGATTAATCAATCCTTCTTTTAATGATGTGTATAAAGACAAAATATTAAAGAAAATTGAAATACTAACTTATGATATTATTGAGGGCAAATCATCCAGTAAGGCAGCTATATAGAATGTAACTGAATATGCTTCTCAGTTTTGAGAAACTAAATACCTTTTGTTTGCTCACATATAAAGGACAATAATGAAATGGTGGAAAGAGTTCAACACTTGCAAGTATAGGTAGGTAAAGCATTACCTGGAAACCATGGCTGTTACTGCACTAATATATACTTCAATTTATATATCATTCAGTATCAACCATGTGCATTATTTCATTTTACCAGTTTGAAAAAAATACATTTTAAACCCATCCTCATTTATCTTCTGCACTTTTGATTTAATATCTCTGTAATCTGTACAACTGTATTTACCCATCTTTTTGTTGTGTGATAGAGCTGAATATCTGTTTCTGTTACCCTCAGTTTGCAGTGAAATCTTTTGAGTAGAGGCCTATCTGTTTTCTCTGTGGGAGAGAGTAAAGAGGACTGGTTTAATCTAGCTAGGGGCATTCCTGCAAAACTGTTATTGCTGATTGGATAGGTTTCTCTTCTCTACATTTAATAAGCAGTGTTTTAAATCAGATATACCTGTTTGCTGAAGCAGTTCTAAGCTGCAGAGAGACTGACCTAATGCCTACTGTGATACTGGGAAAAAATAAGTGTTTATTCTCAATTATCTTCTGCACTTTTGATTTAATATCTCTGTAATCTGTACAACTGCTTTTACTCTCCTTTTGTTGTGTGATAGAGCTAAATATCTGTTACTGTTACCCTCAGTTTGCAATAAAATCTTTTGTCTAGAGGCCTGTTTTATCTGTTGGAGAGAGTGAACAGGACTGGTTTAATCTAGCTAGGTGGATTCCTGTAAAACTGTTATTGATTGGATAGGTTTCTGTTCTCTACCTTTAATAGGCAATGTTTTAAATCAGACATACCTGTTTGTTGAAGCTGTTCTAAGCTGCAGAGAGACTGACCTACTGCCTATTGTGAGATTGGGAAAAGATAAGCGTTTATTCTCAGTTATCTTCTGCACTTTTGATTTAATATCTCTGTAATCTGTACAACTGCTTTTAGTCTCCTTTTTGTTGTGTGACAGAGCTTAATATCTGATACTGTTACTCTCAGTTTGCAGTGAAAGCTTTTCAGTAGAAGCCTATCTGTTTTCTCTGTGGGAGAGAGTGAACAGGAATGGTTTAATCTAGATATGGGCATTCCTGCAAAAGTGTTACTGTTGATTGGATAGTTTTTTGTTCTCTACCTTTTATAGGCAGTGTTTTAAATCAGATATACCAGTTTACTGAAGTTGTTCTAAGCTGCAGAGAGGCTGACCTACTGCCTACTGTAATATTGGGGAAAGATAACTGTTTATTCTCAATTATCTTCTGCACTTTTGAATTTATATCTCTGTAATCTGAACAGCTCTTTTTACTCTCTTTTTTGTTGTGTGATAGAGCTGAATATCTGTTACTGTGACCCTCAGTTTACAGTAAAATATTTTGTCTAGAGGCCTACATGTTTTTTCTGTGGGAGAGAGTGAATAGGACTGGTTTAATCTAGGTAGGGGCATTCCTACAAAACTGTTACTGCTGATTGGATAGGTTTCTGTTCTCTACCTTTAATAGCCAGTGTTTTAAATCAGATATACCTGTTTGCTGAAGCTGTTCTAAGCTGTAGAGAGATTGACCTACGTCCTACTGTGATATTGGGAAAGATGTGCTTATTCTCAATTATCTTCTGCAATTTTTGATATAATATCTCTGTACAACTGTTTTTACTCTCCTTTTTGTTGTCTGATAGAGCTGAATATCTGTTACTGTTACCCTCAGTTTGCAGTGAAATCTTTTGACTAGAGGCCTGTTTTTTCTGTGGGGAGAGTGTGAACAGGGCTGGTTTAATCTAGCTAGGGGCATTCCTTCAAAACTGTTATTGATGATTGGATTGGTTTCTGTTCTCTACCTTTAATAGCCAGTGTTTTAAATCAGATATACCTGTTTGCTGAAGCTGTTTTAAGCTGCCGAGAGACTGACCTATTGCCTACTGTGATATTGGGAAAGATGTGCTTATTCTCAATTATCTTCTGCACTTTTGATTTAATATCTCTAATCTGTAAAACTGTTTTTACTCTACTTTGTGTTGTGTGATAGAGCTAAATATCTATTACTGTTACCCTCAGTTTGCAGTGAAATCTTTTGCCTTGAGGCCTGTTTCTCTGTGGGGGAGAGTGAAGAGGACTGGTTTAATCTAGCTAGGTGCATTCCTGCAAAACTGTTATTGATTGGATAGGTTTCTGTTCTCTACCTTTAATAGCCAGTGTTTTAAATCAGATATACCTGGTTGATGAAACTGTTCTAACTGCAGAGAGACTTACCTAATGCCTACTGTGATACTGGGAAAATATAAGTGTTTATTCTCAATTATCTTCTGCACTTTTGATTTAATATTTGTGTAATCTGTACAACTGTTTTTACTCTCCTTTTTGTTGTGTAATAGAGCTGAATATCTGTTACTGCTACCCTCAGTTTGCAGAGAAATCTTTTTAGTAGAGGCCTATCTGTTTTCTCTGTGGGAGAGAGTGAGCAGGAATGGTCTAATCTAGCTAGGGGCATTCCTGCAAAACTGTTATTGTTGATTGGATAGGTTTCTGTTCTCTAACTTTAATAGCCAGTGTTTTAAATCAGCTCCCTAATTCGCTTTTGCAGATGCAGGTTGTTGAATGCGTCTTTGTCGAACTGAAAAGCATGAAAAGGCAAAATAGCGAAGCGGCTGTTCATCAAATTCTTTCCCTGGGAAAGAATTTGTTTGGCGGCTTTCACTACTTTGCATTTTCGGCACTGCAGTGTGATCTCAGAATTGATATATTTAAGTGGGGAGGGGGGGGATATGGGGGCACAGCCCCCCACATCATGTAATGTTTTACAATTTTTTTTTGTTTCAGAACAGCAATTTTGTTCCCTTGGAAAAAAAACGCTGTTCTAAGGTTTCGACATTGTAAGCTTTCACTTACATGGGGTCAATTATGTGTTATTCGCTCTTCTCAGCGTGTGATATAATATAGACCCTTTAAATCAGATATACCTGTTTACTGAAGCTGTTCTAACCTGCAAAGAGACTGACCTACTGCCTACTGTGATATTGGGAAAAGATAAGTGTTTATTCTCAATTATCTTCTACACTTTTTATTTAATATCTCTGTAATCTGTACAACTGTTTCTTCCCACCCCGCCTGCCCAGTTCTTGTGGTGGTTTTAAGTCTTGGTAGCTTTGAGTTGCCTGCCTCTGGTATAAAGTTGATACTGACCCTCCCCCCAGTCACATTACATCAGCTCATTCTACTGTTTATACTGAGAACTTAGCAAAGGCCCACCCATTTATTTTCTAACTATTGAATAATCTCATTATCATTTGTCTCTTCACTTTCTGTATCCAGGACTGTTTGTAAGCTTCTGAGTGGTGCAAAAAAGTTTGCTCTTCAATCTTTCCCTTACATCTACTAGTTCTCTCCTCTCCTGCACTTTTAGTAGCTTATTGGTTTAGCACTTTACCAGAGTTCATGTAGTAATTATTGTAGCACACAAAAGTGCTACCAGCACTAAATGTTCTACAAGGAAACAGCTCCAGTACTACTTATTAATGCCCACCCCTCCAGGCATGTCTAAAGGCAGTTCCCTGTGCTTTCTCCTATTAACCTGGTGAGCGTTGGCATCCTGATGCAATATAGCAACTGCCTCATGCCCACTGACAACCCTCTCCTCTTACCTCCCAACACTCAGACTTGCAAGAGATGCACTTATACATCCAAAGTGGAAGCCACGCACTCTCCAGTCAAGACCAGAATAGCTGGTTAAGAAGAGGTCAATGCTTACACCACATCACATGGAACACATAGCCCTCCAAAACACACACCAGCACTGCCTTCACATAAAAACATAAACCACACACCCACCTTTGCGGAGGCTCTCAATAAAAATCTACCCAAACAGCAGAGACCTCCAAGGCAGAAACACACCCAACCACCACAACACAACACTAATCACATGACATATAACTCTCCTAAACAGTGTGCCACCCAACCAAAGCCCCTAAGGCAAAACAGTGTGCCCAACACACTAGTCATAGGTGACTCGATAGTGAGGCATACTGATGTCCCACTTACTAGGCTGAAAAAGGAGAAAGTAACAGTCAGCTGCCTGTCAGGTGCCAGGATCTGCCACATAATGCACACAGTCAGGTCCCTCAACAATAGGTACAAATATGACTCTGTCATTGTACATGTGGGTATGAATGACCTGAGATGAACCTTCCTGGACCTCATGAAAAGAGACATGGAGGAGCTCATGGATTATGTAGCCCAGGCGGGTATGACCCTTGCCCTGACTAGCCTCCTACCATCACCTAGAATGATACCACAGTACAAGCAGAAAATGATTGATTTCAACAATTGGTTAAGTTTCTGGTGTCATTCTTAGAGGACCCAATATCTGTCCTCCTGGGATGACATGATTGACAGACATTGATGCTTTGCCAGAGATGCCCTGCATCTGTCACCCCTGGGCTTCCAGACACTGGCCAAGGCTCTTGCCACCCCTATAGTGCCTTTTTAGGTGGTATTCCAAAGACCAAATCATTACCATAACAGCTGCAAACAAATGCAGTCTGAGGGTCATGTTGCTCAATGCTAGAAGTCTAAATCACAAAATGCACTCGCTGGAAGCACTCCTTAAAATGGAGAACATCGACATTTGTGCTGTAACACAGACCTGGTTCAATGCAGCAGAAAGCACCCCTGCACTACAAGGCTATAACTCATTCCACACCTTTTGGCCCCAGAACTTGGACTGAAGCTCCAAAGGCGGTGGTGTTTCCATATTCATAAAGGATGCATACACCCCGACTGGTAGCCCAACATAATGCATCAGAGATACTTCAGGTGCAGCTAACATTGGGTAAGACAGCAATTCAGGTTGTAACCTGCTATAGGTCCCCAACCATGACCCAAGACTCACACTCCCCATTCCTAAGCACCCTAGAGAATATTAGGGTCCAACCTAACACTCTCATACTGGGTGACTTCAACTACCCCTCCATTAACTGGGAAAACTACTCATGTACCAATACACTTGCCTAGCCTTTCCTGGAATTCATTAATTCCAATGCCCTAGATTAGCTAATTTTTACTCCCACTAGAAGTAGCAACATCCTTGACCTGGTCATTACTAACATGGGTGACCATTGCTCTATACCAATAGTCAACTCCTCCCTGGTGAAATCAGACCACAAACTAACCACCTTGGAAAACCACCCCCCCCCCCACAAAGGGAACCACCATGAGAAACTTCTCCAAAGCTAACTTTGAGTTCCTAAAAACAGAGGTGGCTAACTTCACGGCACCCATGCAATTGGAGAACAGCGGCATGATCACTGAATCATACACTAATGCCCTGTATGAACACATACACAAATGCATGGATCTCGTCATACCCAAAAGAACCAAGACGCTCTCCTCCAAAAAAAGGAAGCCAATCTGGTGGTCCCCTGCCATAAACAAACTCTACAACAGGAGGAGGAAACTGATGCGGAATAAAGTGAAGTCCCAAGACTGGAAAAACTCCCTTATCAGCCTCAACAAAAAGTTGAGATCCCTCATCAAATCCTCTAAAGCTAGCTATGAAAATAGAATTGCAGCAGATAGTAAAGACAGCCACAAGGTGTTCGACAGTTATATAAAGAATCTCCACATCAATATCCAGATTTGCTTGGAGATGTTGCACAATGGTACCTTCTATACGGACCCAACAGATATTGCCAACATACTGGCCGACAGATTCAGTGCCAGCTTTACCACTTCCCCCCAAAGGACCAATCCCAATACCAGTAGATTGCCAGGCAACCAGTATTACTGCTGCACAGGTTAAAATAGCACTGTCCAAGGCCAAGAATACAGCTTCTATGGGACCTACCAATATCCCTGACTGTGTTCTACATGGACTACAGAGTGAACTGGTACTTCACATGTGTGCTCTGTTTAATCACAGCCTCACCTTAGACTTTGTCTCTACCAAATGGCACACTGTTTCGGTCGTCCCTCTCCACAAAGGTAGAGTGATTACAGACCTTGGGAACTATCGCCCCATTAGCCTGACATGTCTGATATGCAAAGCTATGGAGTGTATCATCAAGAAGTTAATAAACAAGGATATATGGAATCTCCAAACTCTGCATCCCACACGGTTTGGTTTTGTGAAGGGTAGATCATGCTTGTTCAACCTGGTCGACTACTTTGAGTCAGTCACTAGAGCTGTGGATGAAGGCAAGGTGGTTCATACAGCCTACCTTGATCTGGCCAAGGCCTTTGATACCATTGCCCACTCAGGAATCATAGAAAAACTCACTAAAATAGGTATCAACCCCTATATCACTAGGTGGGTTGCAAACTGGCTCACAGATAGAGCTCAGAGTGTGAAAGTAGCTGACTCCAAGTCAGACTGCCGACCAGTTATGAGTGGAGTCCCACAGGGTTCGATTCTGGGTCCTCTCCTGTTTGGTATCTACATCTCTGAAGTCCAGGCCAACACAAATGGACTCTGGCTGACAAAGTTCACAGACAATTGCAAGTTGGGAGCCATAATTAACTCCCCAAGTGATGTTGACATCCTACAGAAAGGCCTCACTGAGGCCAACGACTGGTGCCAGAACCATGGCCTTAAGCTCAGTGCCAAAAAATGTGTTGGCATCCCCTTTGCGAAAAACATGGTTCACATGAATTACCACATTAATGGTAGTTCACTGAATAAGAGATTTGGGAACACAGGTTGACAGCAACTTCTCTTTTGACCACCACATTGCCACTGTGGTCAGAAAGTCCCTCTATGTGGTACATCTCATTACTAAGGATTTTACATCCAGGAAAAAAGAGGTCATTGTCTCCCGCTACTATTCCCTCATTAGGCCAATCATTGAGTACAGTGCCCCATTCGGCATGTACCTCACTAGACACCTGCAACAACTGGAGAGGCCACAAAAGTACCTCACAAAGGGGATCCTAGGCCTTAAACACTTGTCCTATATGGACAGACTCAAAAAACTAACTATTCTCTGTCTCATATCGCCTACTTAGAGGCGATCTCTGTTTAACTTACAAAGCCATGTCTGACCCAGCTCTGTTAGAAATGCTACATCTAAAGAAATCCCAATCCCTCCACACTACACGCTCCAGAGATCTCAACCTCATTACCACAATCAACAGAACAAGCTGGACAGGTTCATAACCCAGAGACTAGCCATGTTATGGAACAGACTTCCCATACATGTCAAGTGGAGCTCCTCACTGGCCCTCTTCAAGAGAAATCTTGATAAGTGGATGGGAAATAGAAAATTCACCCTGCGGATCACTCCAGTGGCTCTACTTGAAGGAGGCACTGGGAACTAAGGCTGGGTGGCACAATGTCAGGATAATCCTATGGGTTAGACTTGTAAAGGCTTCAGTGTCATTAGCCTAGTTTACACCTATGAATCCATTGGATTTCCACTCTGAGTACTGCCATATATCCTGCAGGAGGGTAAATGTTATTCTCCCAATGTATTACATTGATCCACAGGCCTCACAGAACTGTGATGCAACAATGTTTGACTCAACAAGCACAAATACACCTACTTCAACAACTAATTCTACTAAAACTGGGCCACAAAACACTTGTTAAAGCATACACAACTGTAGGAATAAAGGAAAGTAGTTTTTGTATAAACACTGCTTCTAAAACAGTTAGGCAGCAAATGGGTTTTTTGACAGGCTACATCTTTAAAATACATTTACCACTCTAGAAAGATTTTTATAGCTGTAAGTCAGATCCCATTTGGACTTGCCTCAATTATAACACTAACAGAGCATTTGTAACAAAATAACTAAATAACAATACACAATGGAAGGACTAAATAAACATCACTAATCCTAACACCATTCTGAGCTGACCCAGTTGTTTGGGACTTGGGAACTTAGTGTCCTAACTTTCAAGCAACATGTGTCCATTGTCATAAGAAAATCCTTCTTTATTACAGAGCTTATAAACAAAGGGACTTTGTCTAGATTTAGAGATGTCATTGTCTCCTTTTATTCAAAGGTCAGGCTAGTCAGTGAGTATAATGCCCCCTTTCACATCTATCTGTCCAGATGCCTACAATAGTAAGACCCATAGAGATACCCTACCAAAAGGATAGCAGGCCTAAACAATATGTACTACATGGACTGCCTCAAAGCCCTGTTATTTTACAAAGTATCCTACAGACTAACATGTGACCAGTGTCTGGCATATGAGGCATCCTCCAACCCCATACTGATGGACCTACTGCACATCAAGTTAAATGGCATCAGAAATACTCAATCCAGGGATCCAAACGTCTTCTGCAACATCAACAGAATGGTTTGAGGGACAGGTATATTAGGTTCATAGGATGTTACTAGGCTAATGGCCCTAGGGCTCTTACAAGCCTAGCCAAGTTCAACCCTTTTTCCCTTAAGGGTCTAGAGATTGGTCTAGATTATAACCAAATATAAATCAGCACTGATTGCCCCTATCCAAGAGGGGCACAGATGAAACCCTGGGGGCGAATTTGCAGTCTCCCATCCAGTCGTCCAAGTTACACTTAAAAAAGGGTTAACAAAGGACTCTGCTTAACCTGTATTGAAAGGTTATTACAGAAGAGAGGCAACCTATGGAGACATGTCTGTCTCTCCAGCAAGTCCTGTTGATGTCACATGTTAGGCTAAGGTCCCTAGAGTGAGTGAATCATGTACCATTTGACTTGAACGTGCAGCTTTTCCATTAAGGCAGGATCAGAGTTTGCTCTGTATGCAAGGCACAAGTCACCTCTGAGTAGTCTATAAGATAGAGAGTATAGTGTCTGTCCACGTAGGATGTGTGCTGAAGACCATGAATTTTCTTTCTGAGGAACATTTGAGGTCTCTCCAGTTGCTGCAGGTGTCTGTTTAGGTACATACCAAAGGAAGCATTGCACTCCATTATTGGTCTGATGAGGGAAGAGAACAGGGGGGTTATAACCTCTTTTGTTCTGGAAGCCATGCCCTTGCTTATGAGGTGAGAAACAAAGAAGACCTTCCTTACCACTGTAGAGACATGGTGTTCAACAGTATGGTTGATGTCAACCTGTGTGCCCAAATCTTTCACCGCTGATTTAGAGCTTAAGGTGTTGTTAGTAATATGGTAATCTGCAGGAATGTTATCTTTGCCAAAGGAGATGATAATGCATTTTTTTTCACTGAGTTAAAGACCATGACTTTGGTACCAGTCATAGGTTTGCGTAAGTCTTTCATGTAGAATGTTGACATCATTTGGGGACTCACTGACTGCTCCCAGTTTGCAGTAATCAGCAAACTTTGTCAGCCACAGACCTTTTGTTTTTGCCTGTACTTGTGAGAAATAGAGTCCAAACAACAGGGGCCCCAGCAACACCACTGGTAACAGGTTTGCTGGTGGAGGTCGAGTCCCCTATTTTGACTGGTGAGCCAGTTAGCAAACCACCTGACAATATGGATTGACATCCAACTGAGTGAGTTTTTCATTGATGCTTGAGTGTGGGAGTGTGTCAAAGGCCTTGGCTAAGTCTAGGTAGGCCGTATACACAGATTTGCCTTCATCCAGGGCTTTGGTTACAGTCTCGAAGAAGTCCACCAGGTTCAACAGGCAGGATCTCCCTTTAATAAAACAAAACTGGGTCAGGTCATGTGTCTGAAGGTCTTCTATATCCTTGTTGATAAGGTTCATGATGTTTTTCTCCATGGCCTTGCAGATAAGGCTGGTTAGGCTAATGGATCTATAGTTCCCAGAGTCAGTGGATGCATCCCCTTTGTGCAAAGGGATGACGGTAGCTGTTTTCCATTCTTCAGGGACAAAACCACTGCTTAGGCTGTGGATGAAAAGAGTACCCAATGGTGTTGCTAACTCCTGTTTTAAAACATTGAGAATGCAGCCGGGGATGTTATCAGGTCCCATTGAGGCTGTGTTTTTGGCCTTGGAGTAAGTGGTTAAGACCTGCTTTTTAGAGACACTATGTGGAGAATAAGTGGTAGGAATATTTTGGGGTATATGTGGCAGGGACAGGAGGGAGAAGTTTTCACTAAATCTGTCTGCTAGCAGGTTGGTTATTTCCACTGGTTCAGTATATGTGGTACCATTCACCAGTTCAGCACAAATCTGGGCTTTTCCTTTAAGGTTTCAGATGTAGCTAAAGAATGCCTTGTGGTTATCCTTAGCTAGGGAGGCTAATTTAGATTCATAGTTAGCATCAGAGGACTTTACAAGATGTCTTATTTGCTTTTTTAAGCTGATAAGTGTGTGCTTCCAATTCTGAGATCATTCCTTCTTGCTCTTACTATATAACCTGTTTATGGCAGATGCTCCTCCAGGCATGAGGATCTTGATTTGGTTCTATCAGGAATGGCTGAGTCCATACAATTGTATAGATGTTTATACAATGCACTGATATACATCCCGTAATAGGTATCCTTGCCATCAGTGGGGACAGGATCTTTGAAGCTATTAACGCCTTCTCATAAGAGGCTGTAGTTGGCTTTGGAGAAGTTTTTACCCTAATTTTTTCTGGGGGGGGGGGTAATGCTATTGTTGCTTTGAAAGAGACTGATTTATGACTTACCCAATCTATGGACAGGTAGTTAAAGTCCCCATAACCAGGGTGTTTGGTTGTATTTTGAGTGACTCAGGAGGATCCAAGTAGGCAGTTTGGATTTCATGGATCATGGTGGGGGGGTCTATAGCTGGTGATAACTTGGAGAGAGGGTCTTTCCTATAGGTATTTACACATAGAGTAACTCTAGGTAATCATTCTGTTTAACCAATCTGGAGGTCTGTTTATCTTTGATGAATGCTGACACTACTCCTCCTTTAGTTTTCACATGTTCATTTTGTGGTCTGAACGCGTGGAAGACGTTATATCCCGGTATTGCCGGGGTGCTCTCCTCGGCCTTGAACCAGGTTTCTGTGACTGCACAGATGTCCACATATTTTAAGGTGAAGAGTGCTTCCAGTGAGTGCAGTTTCAGATTTAGACTCCTAGCATTTAGCAGTATAAGTTTGATTTTTGATGATATTTTTATGTCAGGAATTTTGTTTTTGTGACATTGTTAAAAAAAGCACTATGGAGAGGCAAGAGCCTTAGCCAATAGCTGAAAGCCCAGAGGTGACAGGTGGAGACCATCTCTGGCAAAGCATTGTGGTCCATTAACCATATCATCCCAGGCTGACCGGTACTGTATCCCCTTAGAATGACACCAGAAACTTAGCCAATTGTTAAAGTCAATCATTTTTGCCTGAATTGAGGCATCATCCTAGGTGAAAGTAAAATGCTGCTTAAGGCTAGGGACATGCCCATGCGAGACACACAATAAAAGAACTCAGTCATGTCTCTCTTTGTATAGTCAGTGAGGTATGTCTCAAGTCGTTCACACCGACATGGACTATGACAGTCATAAGAGTGCCTGTTGCTGACAGACCTGTGTGTATGTATAACGTGGTGGATCCTGGCAGCTGACTGTGACCTTTTTCTTATCCATCCTGGTGAGTGGGATACCTGTGCATCTCACAGTGGAGTCACCTATGACAAAAACATTTGATTTTGTGTTTTGCCGTAGGGGTATGTTTGGTGAGACACTAGTCCGTGCGTTTGTATGTGTAATGTGATTTGCTGGGAATGTATTAAGTGAAGTGTGTTTAAATTTAGGTAGGCTTCTAGTGAGAACCTCTGCATATGTGTGTTTAGGTATTGTATGTGTGGATGGTGGAGGAAGTGAAGAGTGTGAGCTGACAACTTGCTTAGTATCTGATATACTGATTTGTAAGCGAGACAGCCTAGATTCCAGATTCTTAATATAGATGCATCTCTCATACATTGAATTTGTGTGAATTAGGAGAAGTAGGTTGTCAGTGTACATGAGGCAATTGCTACATTGCCTCAGGATGCCCATGTCAATCAGGTTGGGTGGAGAAATGGTGGGAAATTGTCTATTCATGATGCTAGGCAAACTACTGTGGTCAGTAACAGGGAGGGGAGTAGAAGGACCGAGTATGGGTGAGGGACAAGAAAAAGTTCTAAATTGTGAGGGCTTATTGAGTAAGGCTTCTTGAGGAACCTCAGAGGCTCAGCTGAGTATCTAACTGGGGAGTGAAGCACAACAGTAAGAAACCTCGGATGGAGCACAAGCAGTTGACCAAGGGAAAATTATCTAAGAGTTTGTGTCTATAACCAGCAATGGTATCCCCCACTGTATGGTTATGCGGGTGGTACACACCATGCAAACCTGAGCTAATGCATGCAACAAGCAGCAATGAAATTAAAATGATTTCAAACACTCTAACCAATAGTAGCACACTAGACTGGGTCCTGAGCCAACAATCACCACACAGATAGGTCCTTAGCTGCACTCTACCCTCACTAGGGTGTAGGGGGAGGCCCTCTTTTGAGAAGGAAAGCTGGATTAGTGTTCAGAAACCTTAAAAAACAGACTGCATCCAGCAAATCTGAACCAAGTCTATGCTAAGCTAAAAGTGCAGGAAACATCAACAATACAATAAAATACAGTTCAGAAGTAACAGTACGCAGTAAAATACAATGCAAGAAGTGCAGATTAAGTACACATGATACTTAGTTTTCAGTAGCAGGCAGTGGATGATTCAGATAACACAGGAGAAAGATCTAGTAGAAAATACCACTGCTTTGGAACAGACTCCCTATTCACATAAATTAAAGCTCATCCTGTCCATATTCAAGCACAGCTTGGAAATATGAATGGATAACACACAATGTACACAGTGACTGCCCCCTGTACTACTAATGGACAGAGGCAGCTCCCAAATCTTTATCCCATGCATGTGTCCCCTTAAATTATCTATGGCATGATCTCATTTACTCTCACTTTTCTTTTTCATTTGGCTGTTCCCATTAGGGGTCGCCACAGTGGATCATCTGTTTCCATTTCTTCCTGTCCTCTGCATCTTGCTCTGTCACACCAACCACCTGCATGTCCTCTCTCATCACATCCATAAAACTTATCGTAGGCCTTCCTCTTTTCCTATTACCTGGCAGCTTCATCCTTAGCATCCTTTTCCCAAAATACCCAGCATCCCTCCTCAGCAATTGTCCAAACCAACACAATCTCGCCTCTCTGGCTTTATCTTCAAACCATCCAACTTGGGCTGACCCTCTAATATACCAATTCCTAATCCTGTCTACCTTCATCACACCCATTGCAAATCTTAACATCTTTAACTCTGCCACATCCAACTCTGACTCCTGCCTTTTTGTCAATGCCACTGTCTCCAACCCATATAACATAGCTGGTCTCACTACCCTCTTGTAGACCTTCCCTTTCACTCTTACTGGTAATCGTCTGTCACAAATCACTCCTGACACTCTTCTCCACCCACTCCACCCTGCCTGTACTTTCTTCACCTCTCTTCCACACTCGCCATTACTCTGAACTGTTGATCCCAAGTATTTAAACTCATCCACCTTCGCCAACTCTACTCCCTGCATCCTCACCATTCCTCTATCCTCCCTCTCATTCACACACATATATTCTGTCTTAGTCCTGCTGACCTTCATTCCTCTCCTCTCTAGAGCATATCTCCACATCTCCAGCGTATCCTCAACCTGTTCCCTACTCTCACTACATATCACAATGTCATCTGCAAACATCATAGTCCACGGAGACTCCCGTCTGATCTCATCTGTCAACCTGTCCATTACCACTGCAAGGGGTGATATATAATTATCAACTGTGAGCTAGGTTAGGCTAGTCTAACACCAAACCTGACATGTTAATTCAAACACCAAAAGGGAATTTGTCTGGACTTAAAACTGCCTGCAAGAGCAACTAGCCTAGTACTTACCTACAAACCTATAAATGGGATTTATGGATGGGGCCCTATCTATATCCCATCAGACCAGGTTCAAATAAAGACCTTGGTGCTGGAGGAGATGACCATGGAGGACTGAAAATGAGCAGCCAGTGATGGCTTTTGAATCAGAATCGATGAAACTGGATCATTCTGGCTGCAACACCACCATGTCTGGAGTGGTATGGAATTGCACTGGTGCCAAAAATGAATCACTCAAAGTATCTCTGGCACTCCAGACTTGATCAATGATATGCAAGGGTATACACACTTACTGGGCATAGTTACCTTTGTTTCAGTCTTTCTAACTATCATTCTTCCTTCATTTATTTGTCTGTTTGAGTGATATGTTCTTTCTTGGACCCTTTTCAACCATGATCTGGGTTATAAGGGCAATGGTGAATACTATATATTTATTTATATTTGTTTGTGTGTGTGTGTGTGCGTGTGCGTGTGCGTGTGTGTGTGTGTATGTAAATGAACAATTTAATACAATTCAATGCAGCCAATCAAGCAGCATATTTTAAAAGATGGAAGAAAACCAACCTGACTACACAGAGAAAGCACACAAAAATATGGTGAGAACAAACAAAATGCCATACAGAAAGTAGTTAGAGTTCAGGATTGAACCCTCAGATAGTGATACTGTGAAGCAGAGCTCATACTACTGAAACAACATACTGTCCATAACTGCTAACACTGCACCATTCTTCCAAGGGAGGGTGTAGGGCCATTACAGAAAACCTTCTCTCCTTACATCATAACTGCCATGATGTCAGATTTCCATGTTCCCCTTAAGCTGTTCTCCAGAACCAGAGGCCACAGAGTCAGAAATATTCCTATTATAGCATGTAGCCATATCATCACAATGGATACAGGAGACAAGTATGAAAAGGCAGTTAACATGATCAAGAAAACAGACATTTCTGGAGATTAATTCTGCCAAAGTGGTGGGTGACGGGTTTGGAATTTGTCTTGCATGTTTATGGTTTCATCCCAGACTTTATTTACAATATGTGCGGATTCTCCCTATTTACTCTGTGTAAGTTTTCTCTCCTAATTTCATACTGGTTAATTGTCTTATCTAAGCTATGTTACACACTGCATTTATCCTTGTACCTGTAGTTCAAATTATGGCTGAAAAGTCAGTGAAGGGTAAGTTAACTTACTCAGATAAAAAAAAAAATAAAAAAGAAATGACACCTGACATTTTTTTGAGGAGATTTTCCCTGTGATACTCCACTCTGTACTGTTTCAGTAGAGAATGTTCAGAAAGTTTTTTCAGGTCCCCACCCTACTCTTTATAAAACAGAACAGCTGCATATGATTCACATGCCTTATAGGTACAGACTTATTACAACTGTCATTTCCTATTTCATTCTCTTTTCTTCTAAATAATAAGTTCATTATCTTCAAAATGTCTCCATTAAGCAAATGATTCTCGCTTCCATTCAAGCTAAATGAGATCCACAGGACTATTTTCATCCACTCTCAGTGAAGATAGGATGTGGTGCCCTGAAGAATTAAGCAGTCATAGCAGAATAGTCTTCTATAATAATATCAGTTTCCCATTTTGAATGTGACTGATTTGGTAATGCATACTATTATTTCCCCCCAAACCCTACCTTGCCATATTGTGTAACCAGACTTAGATCAAAACTGATTATGTCTCCTTATATATATTATGATACAATTATATGATACTGTTAATTAGGTAATAATTGTGTTAATGCTATACACAGGGATTCAGTGGTCATGGTTTCTGCTTCACAGGCTTGTGGTTCAGTTCTGACTCCTGACATCTTGTGACTGTCTGGGTAGCATTTGCATGTTCTCCCTATGCATATGTGGGTTTTCTCTTTGTATCTTAATTCCTTCTACCTCCCCAAAAACCTAATAATTGATAGATAGATAGATAGATAGATAGATAGATAGATAGATAGATAGACAATTTAGAGTATCTATCTATCTATCTATCTATCTATCTATCTATCTATCTATCTAGTTATCAGGTCACCAAACACATATATTAAATAGTTGTAGAACTGTTACATATGAGTGAAATCATATTTTAAATATATGAATGTTTGCTACAAAGTCTTATGACAAAGAAACGCAGACAAATATAATTGCACAATTTTAAACATTTATGCTGATTTTAACAGTAATAAAACAAAAGGAAAAAGGATACGTGTAAAATGTGACCGAATCATTGATGGTTTAAATGATGAGGAAGAATCATCACCTTCCTGAAATACTATAGTAACAATGTCATTTCCAATGTGACGCTTCCTTTCTACCTGTAAAAGTCAAATATACAATACACTTTAAGCATATAGATACAATAAGATATTCTCAAAAGAGGTTGGTGCTTAATAATATAAGACAAACTTCAAACCATATATGCTAGGAATTAAAACACAGTGGTTTCAGAATGATTAGTCTGACATTATCTGATAATCACTACATAATGATGTTTAGAAGAAGATAAACAATAAAAGTTTTATATATTTTTTTTATTTCAGGTGTGATTCCAAGTTAAAGTGTCATAACGTTGGGCATAATTTAAATCATCACAAAGCAGTGTTGCTTTAAAACGTGTGCAAGCATGTTTCAAAGCTTGCTTTACTCACCACTTAAAAAGAAAGGAAAAAGCTAGTTGGCAATTTTTAATAATATATGAATGTTTTTTGATATCAGTGTTTAAGGAATTCATTACATTTTAAAATGAAAACAAAAATGTTTTAGAAACCCTGGCATTACTGGTGGTATGGACTAGAAAAATAAAATTATCATTTAGTAGAATAAATAAGAAATATAATCATCTGCAAGACAGGAGACATAAAAGAATTCAGAAAATATATTTACTGAGGCTGCACACATTAGGAACAGTATATACATATATAAATCATTCAAACAAGTTGCCTTTAATTGCACTGTGCATGCCTGTATAAGAAATCTTTCTTGTCTATTTTAGAAATAAGGTTTTCTTTATTTGCACAGCAAGTTCTTGCTTGCCAGCATGTAAAACAACGTCAGATGTTTTGCTTAATTAGGTTTTCAGCAACTTGGTACTTTGTCTTAAAAAAACATGGTTTTGTAAAGGGGTACATTAAGCAGAAAAGTGTAACAAATGCATGCCCTCTTTGATGACATGAGGAAATACATTCTGATATTTCAAATATCAGATAAGAGCTCAAATCTAACACATTTAGCTTACTTTTGTAAGAAAACTTGGTTATCTAAAACAAATCTATCTGCTGTTTTCTGTTCAGTTTCCTGTTATAATATTAGAGCTACTGTCAACATATTCTAGTGTTTAACAGCAACAAGCAAATAAATATATTATACTCACAAACAAACATTTACAAAATTAAAATGATTAGAAAGTAATATGAATTTCCTTTTAATTTAGTACATGTAATGCTACAATGATCATAGAAAACAAAGGTTCAAGGCTACCTCTTGGCATCACTCTCTTCGACAAAGAACTCAACAAGGCTCTTCACAACTGACCAGCCATGTCATTATTTCTCAGCTATGTGGCTGTATAATGTTGGAATTAGCATGTATAAATCATGGGAACTGGAGGTATACCCCTCATTTTGGGATGCAAGGGGGGGGGGGGTCTCTCACCTGTCAGCATGCATTCTGTAACCTCATTATAAAGTTTAATTGTTTTTCTTTAGCAAGTGGTCACTACTGAGTTGCCTCTTAGTGTAAATGTGATTTGTAGACCAATATGAATCAAAAAACATATGCCCTCTAAACCATATTTTTTCCAAATCATTATTAAAGTCACTTTTCAGACTCACTGCAATAATAAACCATTAAAACATATTACTGTAATTCAGCATGTTAGCTATGCAGCCATACTTAGTGATTTCATTGGCTATCGAATCTGTCTTGATTTTACAGTGCTACACACAACATTCATCATATATATTTATTGACATGTAGAATGCTTAGAATTTGACAATGAAGTTCACTAGGTTATGCTTGTTGGGTGTTTATGTTTTATACTGCCTTCAGAAGCAATACCAAACTAAATTTAAGAGACTTATAACCCATAACAATCAATAAAGCATATGTGACTGGTGTAACTAAGGACTTAAATAAAGGTTTAGTGCTTTTGTCACTTAATACTTCAACTGAGACATTAGACTAAAAATAAAATATAAGCTAATTAAAAATCATAGTGTAATAACAATAAACTAAAACACCTACTGCCATTAAAAGCTTAGTAGGAAACATATATTATGAAACAAGAAGACAGTAACAAACATATTTAAAGCAATCATGTAAAAAAAACTTCCACATGCAAAGTTTTTCATTGATCCAGCAGAGAAAAAAATGAAATAATTAAAATAGTATTCTATCTTGCAGTGTCAGTGATGCAACAGGTAGCATACTCACATTTGGTGAAGAAAGCTGTGGGTTCTATTCCTACAACAGGTAGATCAATAGCTGACATTGCAATGTAGCAAAAGGGGGTGCTGCACTCCTGAGTGTGCCATCCTTTGGATGAGCTGTTAAACCGAGGCCCCATGTGCTTGAGTTGGTGGTAGGTCACGTGGATGTAAAAGATCCCTTGGCACCTATCGAACAGAGTAGGTGCCCTTTGTTTAGCACAACATAAAAAAAAATATTTACACATTTACAAAATATACATATTTACAGGTACATAAGCACACATTTCTAATTGTGTTGCTATTTATCATTTTCCTTATAACATCCTTATTATTATTTAATTGATCCCCCCTCACTCCTTCCACAACCATAATCTAATTTTTTGCACTGTGTCTGTCATAATCCATTTCCAATTAAACAAAATTTCATTCAGTTTTTCATTCCAAATAATCCATACTTCATAAAGTAAATTATCTACCCTTCTCACATATTCTTCCTTCTTGTTCTTTTAACATCCATCTTCTTCTCTTTTCGACTGCTCCCGTTAGGGGTCACCACAGCGGATCATCAGTTTCCATTTCTTCCTGTCCTCTGCATCTTGCTCTGTCACACCAACCACCTGCATGTCCTCTCTCACCACATCCATAAACCTTATTTTAGGCCTTCCTCTTTTCCTGTTACCTGGCAGCTTCATCCTTAGCATCTTTTCCCCACTATATTCTGCATCCCTCCTCAGCACACGTCCAAACCAATGTAATCTTGCCTCTCTGGCTTTGTCTCCAAACCTTCCAACCTGGGCTGACACTCTAATATACTTATTCCTAATCCTGTCCACCCTCGTCACACCCAGTACAAATCTTAACATCTTTTTAACTCTGCCATGTCCAGCTCTTACTCCTGCATTTTTGTCAGTGCCACTGTCTCCAACCCATATAACATAGCTGGACTCACTACCCTCTTGTAGACTTTCCCTTTCACTCTTACTGGTACTCGTCTGTCACAAAATCACTCCTGAAACTCTTCTCCACCCACTCCATCCTGCCTGTACTCTCTTCTTCACCTCTCTTCCACACTCACCGTTACTCTGAGCTATTGACCCCAGGTATTTAAACTCATCCAACTTCGCCACCTCTACTCCTTGCATCCTCACCATTCCTCTACCCTCTCTCTCATTTACACACATATATTCTTGTCATAGTCCTGCTGACCTTCATTCCTCTTCTCTCTAGAGCATACCTCCATCTCTCCAGGGTCTCCTCCACCTGTTCCCTACTCTCACTACAGATCACAATGTCATCTGAAAACATCATAGTCCATGGGGACTCCTGTCTGATCTCGTTTGTCAACCTGTTCATCACCAGTGCAAATAAGAAAGGGCTCAGAGCTGATCCTTGATGTAATCCCACCTCCACCTTAAACACATCTGTTACTCCCACCGCAGACCTCACCGCTGTCACACTACCCTCGTACATATCCTGTACCACTCTTACATACTTCTCTGACACTCCCGACTTTCTCATACAATACCGCAACTCCTCTCTAGGCATCCTGTCATATGCTCTCTCTGAGTCCACAAAGACACAATGCAACTCCTTCTGACCTTCTCTGTACTTCGCCATCAACACTCTTAGAGTAAACATCACATCTGTAGTGCTCTTTCCTGGCATGAAACCATACTGCTGATCACTAATCATCACCTCCCTTCTTAACCTAGCTTCCACTACTCTTTCCCATAACTTCACACTGTGACTGATCAATTTAATCCCTCTGTAGTTACTACCTGTCTGCGCATCACCCTTATTCTTAAAAATCTATAACATCCATAAATAGTCATATTCATATCTATATTACATCACTGATATTCTCAAAAAAACTTTTCTGCACAAAACTTTTTCAGAGTTTAACAAATGTTTTGCAATTCAAAAAACATTTTCTGTTGTTTCTTCTACCCCACAAAATAAACACACTCAATTTTCTTTTTAAATGGCACATTCCCTTTACTGGCAACTTATTTATTACCAGTCTACACAAGAAATCCTGGCACACAGTTGTCTAATATTTCCCACGGATTTACATAATATTTTTTCATCGTATTATTATTCCATATCTTTCGATATTTCTCTATATCGATTTTTATTTTACGTCAGTATCCATTCTTGATTATTTTTAAATTATTCACTTACATATTCTTTTTCTCATTATTTCCCAGAAGTTTTGTACTTTTATTTAAATATTCTCACTATTAATTCCTCATTATCTTCCTTTACCTACTTTAAGTTCAAGTTTAAAGAAGCAGAATAAACAACTGGATTTAGTAATCCAAAATCCCTCTTCATCTTCACTTATATACAACACACCTGTTTTCACTGTGTTTAATCTTGACCCCATATGAAAGAAAGCACCAAATGCCCAATTTCCTTTTCTTATATTTTTGGAATTATATAAAGATCTGACATATTTTATTTTATTTCATTTATTATTTTATTTGTTGTTTGTTAACCAGGTTAGTTCACTGGGCTGGGGGCCCATTTTCAGTGGAGACCCAAGGAGAAATGCTCCAAAACAAATGATAAAATGCCTATAACAATAACAAATTTGCATTACAAGTAAAATACAAGTAATACAGAATTTATCATATAAACCTTTTCCTTGAATGCTAATGCATATGTCCTCCACAGAAAAAATATTTCTTTCATTTCTTTTAATAACCCCCCCCCCCCATTGTATTATAACTAGATAGATTTTCACAAATTGTATCCCCAGCAAAGGCACTTCTTTCACTGAAAAATACACCCCCACACCATTTTTCACCACATCACCCAAACCATTTCTTTTATCTTTATTTAAGGTCAATCACATTTCCTTTAAACATGCTTTCAGACAAGCCAACACTTTCTTCATCCGTGTTTTGTTCTAAGCAATTACATCTTGTCAGAGTATATCAAAAGTACTGGAATCACCATCTCCTTTTGCATCACATATCTAGCTTCATTCATTTTATAAGCTAATTCTCAACCTATCATATTGACAACCAATGAAAACAACATTCCACTCATGGGACATACCTTATACCATACTTCAAGCATATTTATTTACTCAGCCACCCAGTCACTAACACTGTCACTCTATTATCTTGATATGCTGACATACTCTCCTAATTCTATTATCTATTCCAGACTTCTCCATAACATCCCACAAAGCATCATGCCCTACTGAATGAAATGCCTTGCTAATATCACCTACCGTAACTTTCATATCCTCCATTTTACTTATATCCTCCACAATTTCTCTCACAACCAATAACAATTCTTGACGTCCCTTCTCTTTTATACCATATACACTTTTTTCCATAATATTCCTCCCTCATTCTTCTTTCCATTCTCCTGTGTATTATTCTCACAACAACTTTATAATCTGTGTTATTTAGTGTGATAGGTCTCCATTTTTTTATTTCATTCTTCTCATCTTTCTTGCATAAAAAATAATATCCCACTACATAAGTCTTCATAAACAAACTTTTGCTTCAACAATTTATACATTTACAACATGCTCTCTTTGCCAATCCATTAATCTCTTGTACATTCCATACCCTATACCATCTGGGCCTGATACTGAATCAACATTTACTTCCCTAACTACTTCACCCAATTCACTAATAGTAATTTCTTTCTTAAAAATCTTCTTTAACTCATTCTGGATTTGTTTTTTTATTTTCCATTTACTCTTATCTTCCTTTTTATTCACAGACCTATTTTTTGACATTCTGTTCTACAATATTCATAATTTGCTTTTGTGTTCTTTTTACCTCTCCTTTTACATTTTTTATCTCCTTCATTACACTAATATCCTCCTTTACTGTATACCCAAATATACAGATACCGCCTCTTTCTCTCTCTTGTAAATAATATCTCTGCCTAAACAGTAATGCCTTATTTTTTCTCGATTATATGCATATTTCTCTTTCTCTATCATAATACTGTCTTGTATTATTGTTTAAATTCTCCAATATATTTCTATACAATTTCTCATACTTCACTTTCTCTTCCTTTCCTACATCATCCTGCCAAAGAAAAAATACTTTTTACACTTTAAGTCTTTTGTGTTTATATGATCCTTCTATAAGTGCAATACCTCCCACTCTCCAATTTCATCCCATAGTTTCTCATATATTCTTTGTATTCCCTTTCCTATTTTAATATACTTTCTTCCATCACCCCCTTCCATATTGCTAAATGGTCTGAAAAACACATCACAACTGCATCATTATCTGCTACCCCCAAGCCTTCCCATAATATAAAATAATCAGTTTCAGATAAAAGTGCACCTTTTCTAGACGTCAACTGAGTTTTGTTCCACATATCTAATTAACCACATTTTACCACTTCCTGTATTTTTTACACTCTTCCCTTTCTTTTTATATTTCCCCTGATATTTCAATTAAAGTTTTCATGTCAACCACCACATAGTTAAATGTTTGATGAAATTGATTCTCTCCTTCTTTGCCAGCTATGTATGCATTTAATGCTATAATTCTATAAACATGTTTTCTTCACCTCACAAACAAAACAGTTAACCTTCCCATCCTTAACAACATTACATCTAGTATCTTCACTGTTTTTTTAATACAACACAGCCACTCCAGAACAGCATTCATTTCCTAACTTCCTTATTATATTTCCTCCCCACAATTTTTCTGTTTGCAATTTTTTTTCACTTCTGAGGAATCCTACACCCTCTAACAGAATAACACCCACATCAGATTTAGCCCAGCATTACAATATCCCTATCGTTCTTAGTCTGTTAATAATACTATCCACATTTATGGAAAGTCCTCTAAAATGTGTGTTTTCCTTCTTTGTAGAAATACATTTAAATTTTTGTGATTTACTATTTTTTTTCACATTTCAAAACAGTTGCTATCCTCTATACCAGAAGTTTCTCTCATCTCTAACTTTAATAATATTATCCAGAGTTTCACACATTCCCTGCATGCATTTTTACATGATTTTCTTCAATTTCATCAGTTCTGAACTACAAAGTAACATTTTTTTAACATTTAAGTTACTACAAGAAACAAATTATTGTTCCAAGGATAAATGTCCTTATTTTTATTACAGAGCTCCAGAAATGCCATCATCACTCCATCAGTTTCAAATGTTAAATCACAAAATGTTTCTGTCCCGATATGTACAAAAGAATGTTTCAAGATTTAAAACCCAGAACAGTTACCAAATTATCCCATGCATAATATCTATCACTGTGTCCTTTTTTCTTCTAATTCTTACAGCTGGTCTTCTTATCCTTTTAAGAACAGTTTTGCTTACAGTTTGATGATGCCCTCCTTTTCTGCTTGCTGTCACTGCTGCACATGTTTTAGTTACTGCATTGTCTGTTGAGACAAAACCAGGCACCTTCTCAGTCTGCTGTTGCTTTCCTCTTTTGCTTTCTGCCACTGCAGTGTACATTTCAATGGTTGCATTCTCTACTGCCACATCACCTAGTTCCTTTTCCACATTACCATCCTCAGCACTACTTAAAAGGGTACATCTTATCGCACACAGCAGAACTGTAAGTTCAGTCATCCTGCTTGATTATTTTCAACAGCACATTTGTATGTCAGTTCTGTTATCTGCACCACTGCAACAGACTCACTCAATTCCTTCTCCACGGAGACAGCTATACACTGCTCATTTGTAATATCCACCACACAGAAATCATGGTTTACATTCTGAAGCTCCATATCAAATATTTTTTTTTCAAATTCCCACTTTCTACCTCCAAACACTCCACAGCTAGGCATCTTCCTTGCTGCTGTAACAGACCTCTGGCACCATCTAGCAGCTCCAAAGAACAGGAGAAATTCCCCAATGTCCTGGGCAAATTTCCCCTAATAGTATAAATACCACCTTGGGTCTCCCATTAAAAGAGGCTATTAGCCTAGTGGAGCTGACCAGGTCAACAAAGGATAAATACATAAAAATAAAAATAAATAAATTTTTGATGCTAAGATGTTCATTTAGTCAAGAATGATGACTTGAGTTTAAAGTAAATTATTTTTCAAGTCTTTGTGCCCCAACACTACATCAGTCACCAAATCTTGGACCTATACAGATATGGTCAATTATCCTAAGTAATTTGTATAAACTGCAATGCAAGGTGTTTAAAAAGTATTAGTTTGACCGTTAACTCTTATCAACTATAAACATACAACATCCAAAACATACAGCAATATGAGGACCACTACTGCTGCAATTATAATAACTTAGAAAAAAGAAAACAAACCGACAAAATGTTTTAAAAGGTTGTTGGCTGATCTTGACCAGAAAAACACAAAGAAAAAAAGCTTTTTTGAACTAATGCACAAGTAAAAACAGCAAAAAATTAAAATGAATCTGAAAGTAATTAGCGAAGTAGCATAGCAAACCAAAAGGAAAAAGAGCCAAGTGACCTAGCACTGGTCTTTAAAAAAAGAAAAGAAAAGTCAGTTGTAGAACCAAACTAACACTGTGCATTTAGAAAGTGAAAAGGAAATATTGTGCAAGAGCTCCTAAATATTAACAGTAGCTTGTCTGACCTAAAAACAAAATATCAGAATGTGCAAGGTAAAATGTTTACACATAAAATAATGCCTTTACCAATTAACACAACAACATGTGCTGGTAAGCTGTGATGACATCAACATAGCCCAGTACATGCTCCCAACATGGTACCAATGACAATTTTTGTGTCCGAAGTCACAAAGCTGAAACATCTGCAAACAAGTAGTAACTGACAGGGAGAGGTAACAAGTTTGGTATACCTCAGTAAGTATTCACCTACACTGCACATTCCTGCATATTAGTTGAGCTTGCTTACTGAGGATACCACAGTGACATCAGATGCAGCTATACACTCAAATGTTAGGCTACATAGGGACAGGTACTAAGTGTTGTCTTGCTGTATACCAAACTTCTGCATAAAACTGATTTCCTGAGCACCCACAGTGAAAATGCACTATATGGTGGTGTGATGCACCAGAACTGGCCCAGTAATCAAGGAGCCCCAATCCTCACCACTGGCAACAGTGGAGGATGACAAGTAGACACACATTAAAGTGCAATTTATCTTAAGAGCACATAAACACCACAGTCAGTCTGGGGCTGGTTTCTCCCTCTTTCTCCAGATCTCAAAGAAGACTCCCCAATGGCACAGCTATAGGGTTGAGTTCTCAGCTGAGTGACAAATCCAAGACCTCCAGCACTCTCTGTCCAACCAGTGATTTGTGTCCCTGCCCAAGTAGCCGACACACACACACACACACTTTGAGGTTTGATTTATACACAAACACACATACACCTGGGAAAGGTTGGCACATGTTTACTAGCTATGCACCCTTCTGCCCAGACTATAAGGTAGTTTTCACTGCCACCAGCCAACTCTTTATCAGCTACTTTAAGGCCCTTAACAAAGGGTTTCCACTCTTACTGTGTAATGTTACTATTAATCCAAATGGTAGTTTGACCAAGAGCAAGGCTATTAGGGGTGGCCTGCACAATATCACCAAATAGATATGGAAGTACTCTCAGAGCTTAAATATGTCTAACAAATATCAGCCACAAAGATATGTTTAAATATATTTAATAACAAATAATAAAAGAACAAGAAAATACTCAGTAAATCATCAGAGTAACTTCAGAGTTAAAAATCACAGGAAATATTTAAAACAACATTGCACGACAGTCTGAAATAAATACAGAAAACATCTAAACTAATCCTTACTATATTCCTAACTATGTCTAAAAGAATTTACTGTACCCTAGTTAACTTACTTATAGAAAGGCAAGTATAGTGAATGGACTTTCTAGTTGATGTTGTGGTCAAGTCAAAGACAGATACAAAATGCACAGTCACTCTCTGAGAGAGCTCTTAAATTAATATCAAATATTACTGCTGGGATACTTGCAGCATGGCATTACTTTTTGTCACCTGACTTCAATTCCCATGCACAAAAACAACCATTGCTATAAACTGCTAGCATTTAGCATCTCCTTGTGAAAATACATAGCCTTCAGATGCTTGCACCTGCTGGAAGACATAAAACAATAAAACACTTCTACATCTTAAGCCTAGTAATTACATCTCTGTCAAGGCAACACAGAGAGTCGCCTAGTGTAGACATCCTGTCTCATGCTGACTGAAACTGAAAGATAACATCTCTTGTTTATGGCCCAGCAATAAAGTACTTCAATCTCAACAATTCTTAAGCTTTGCAAGTTAATCTCCTGTTAAAATGCATGCATCTAAACAACTACAGTAGTGTATAAAAATAACTCTTCAGCACATATGTATATACAATATGACATACAGTTCTAATACATTTGTAACACAGGCAAATGAATCATGTTGACATTCACAAATGACATACAATTATTTACAAAATTCCAGACAGCTGGGCTGGCAATATCTCCTTTTGTGACAGGTAGCAGTCAATCACCACATATCTAGTGGGGCATTAATATATAGGTTGCATAATTCCACTAATCTGTTTGCTGTAGCACTTGCACCATGCTGTCTTCTGACTGCTTAATGTGCTAGTTCCATGTAATATAATCAATGCTGCTACACTTTCAACCCTAATAGTTCTTCTGCAGAGCTCTTTGAGGGCCTAATGCACTATATACATGAATAGTACACAGTGCCATCCTGTAATGCGCTCTACCATCTTTCTGTGTGCCTTGCTCACCTTACAATTACATGAAGACTGGGAAGGCAAAATACTGGCTTGTGGTACTTATGAGAGTCCTTCTGTACCCCAAAATGCTACTCTTTCTTATGTCAGAGCTCAATTGCTCACTATACTACTGACATACAGTCTGATGTGTTTTGTGTCACTCATTTGAATATGGTACAGAGGGAGTATGAAATGACAGGAACATATTTCTATTTTTGACTCACACATCAACTGGCAAGCTATACAAGTTACTGCAAGCATTAAAACCACCGTGTACTGCACATTAACTGTAATTCAAACTGCCATCGACAATCACCAACACTGTCATCATTCTCCATTCATCTTTCAACATCCATTTATCAAACATTTACAAATGGTTGTAGCAGTTACATATTTAAAATAATAGTTACACCATTTCTTTTTTATTTTGTTAACCAGGTATATTCAGTTGGGCAGAATTCACTTAACTGGATTATTTATCCTGAAAATTTACACCGTAGTACAGAAATAATAATAAATGTTTAAAAAGTACACTTTTTAGAAGAAAAATGAAAATATCCAAAGTTTTATAATGCTCAGTATAACATAGAACTGGGCAAAAGCATTTATGAAGGCTGACAAATCAACAATATTTACTATTACTAGGTCAAAGAGTGAAAAGTAGAATGCATTACTAACAGAAAACATACACTAAATTTTCACAGATATAGTTACAGGGTTACCCATCTATAGCAAAAATTCAATACATAATATTTTATACTAGTTTTATCTAATTCATTGTTCTAGGAGGAAAAGCCTAATTCAACTGACAATTTCTACATGACACAAATTAGCCCCAGATGAGACACCAAAAATGATTAAAAAAGCATTATGGCATCAAATGATATATCAGTCTATTAGTACTGTTCCAGAAAATGGCAAATTTTGCCTTGGATGGGGCTCTGAAAGGGTGCTTGGAAGGTATCCCAACAAACATTTTTAATAGGCTGTGTCACTGTCTTCCTTTTTGAACAGGCAGCTATTGCAATGATTAAAGGCACTACAAAATTTAGCCAATATACCTGTATTGAAATGCTCATAAGGAATTAAATATCAAAAGCAATATTTTCTTGCCTGACCTATTAATATAACAGACAGGCCATATTTTTTTTGCAAAGCTTATATTGTTTGTAGGACCCCTGCACTTTTTTATTAGCCAGAATTACACTCATTAGTTAATAAGCCTGCAGTCCAGAAGACCATTAATGAACCTAGCCCAAATTTCTAATTGCCTCAAAGTAATGTCTGTTTAAGCAACTTAATCAAGGTCACATAATAGGCAAATTAAGGCTGGTGGAACCAAGCCTTGTAGCATAGGAAGTAGCTTGTAACAAACTCAGAGCTTTGGCCCTCTATACTAACAGCTAGACTTACAGATGCCTCTAAATTTCCACCATTTGTATCCTTTGGTCTCGCCAAAGATTGCACTCTTTTTCCAGTTACTGCTTTTCTGTTCTTGCTGAGCTGATAACTGTCCTACAGCCTCTAGTAACAAAGTATTTATAAGCTCAGTTGTAGCATGATCGATGAAGTGCAATAAAAGACTTCATTACATTGTTTCTGTTCTCTACTGGTACTGTCTAAATGAAGCAGAGTGAAAGTGTATTGGCTGAAAAATGGAAAGAGGTTGAGGTTTTGTGACATAAATCAGTAAGAAGTGGTAAAACTCACAAGCCTAATGTTTGCAGATTAGCAAAATGGTACAAGTACCAGTAAAGCAAAATCAGTGTTCACCACCAAGGATCACAGTTATTCCAAGAAGCACTTTGTTCCCTCTATAGGACTTCATCAGGATGAATACATGCCATTCTCATCCACCTTTTACACCAAACAAAACTTACCACATGATAAAAAACTAGTCATTTGGTAAAACGTGCATACTGAATTATTGTTGTTTTCACAATCCATCAAAATAATTATTGGCTTTCTAATGAAAGTTTAAAACTAGTTAAAATTCAACTGCCCTTTTATTTAACACATTTGTAACAGATGAATTCTCACTCAGACCCAGGCATGTGGTTCCATTAGATGCATTTTATTTCATATGCCAATAAGGTTCTCTTAGTAGTAACTCATTTTTTTTACCATTCACCCTCTAGGGACCTTTCAGCTTTTTCTAAAATTAATAGGCCCCCCCACCCCCCACCCACCCACACACACACACACTCACATTTAAGGGAATCTTTAAACAAGACATTTTAATATCCTTTTTATTGACACAGTACAAATGTTAAGAAATCCTCTTGGATAACCATCTCTCACAGTCTTCCCACACAAAATAAAGGACAGGAGGAGCATTTTGCTAAATAGACTACACCTTAAGTGTTACAATTATATCTGACTACAAATTGGATAGTTTCACCTTCATTATCAAAGTTTAGTGATTACCCCTTGCAGACGTAAGAACAGCAGTAGCAACTGCAGATAACCTTTACTTCAGTTATCTACCATTCCTGCATTATCTTCTAACAAATTCCTAATATTCCTGTTATTCATGTACAAAATAATTCTTTCTGTACCTAATTTTTCTAACAAATCTGTTGTGGCAATTGCCACCTTCCAGTTTCTGTTGACCATTTTCTTTAAAATGGCCACACTTGCAGTTGCATGTCAGGACTATCACACTATAGGACTTACTTTCTGTTTGGCACATCGTTTTATTTACTTGTACATTTGCGTATACTTGTTTTAACAACTACTGTGGATATTCTTTATCTTTGAACATTTTCATAAACACACTTAGCCATTTGTCATTATCACTTCGTAGTCTGCTGAGTCTGACCAGTTGACTCTCAACCATATTTCTCTTGTGCTGAAATGGGTGACTGCTGTGAGAATGTAAATAATTGTTCCAAAATGTCAATTTTCTTAACACAGTAGAACCAAAACATAGTTCTCTATATCCCTAACAGCATTAATAATCAACTATGTTGTAATAAATTGAGAATTATTCCTGACAAAGATCAGATCACATTTCCAGTAGCAATGAAGAAAGTGTGTAAGACAATATCCATAATGCCAGCATGAAATGTCTGATTTATGCATCATAAAATTAAGCCTGTGTGAGCCATACTTAATGGTACATAATATTTTAACTAGACATATATGATGATTAAATATATCACTGAATAAACTAATCTTAAAATGCTATATTCATTTCAGCTTTTCAAGACATTTGATATTCGATGAGGTTAGCAAGAATGCGTTATAAATTAATAACGATATTTTTTGAGATCATTGGCAACAAACACTAAGGAATATTCCAAGCTGCAGAATGAACACAGATCCATCCATCTTCAACCCCTTCTTCCCATTTTGCACATGGGGTCGGGGTGTCACTTCAACAGTGACAATCATCTTGAGCCAAGATTTACACCGCCGGGTAGCTAGCCCTGCCATGGTAGTTTATTTGTACTGCTCACTCACACATCTTACTAAGGAAATGTGTGTTATTTTGTCATTCTTTGAAATAAATTCTACCCAATCAACTGAAGGCCCTGGGGATGAGATAACTTATGTAGTAGGGCATAAACATCTCACTTTAAAAGTACCCAGAGGAACAAACAATATCTTATCCAATTTATGATTAACAACACACTGCTTTAACTGCAAATGCTAACAGCAGTACCTCAAGCTACTGAATCTGATTTATTCCAAGCCAGCTGCTTATGCATAAAAAAGTAATAGTTAATAGCATCACTGCAATGTACCAGATGGTGAGATATAAACTATTTTCTAACACTGTTTGCTATAGTTGTAAAAGAAATGTAACCAACTTTTCCTCCTGCCAAACTGCATATTGCATTTTAGTATCAGTTTCATATAATTAATTTCTAATGTTATCTACAATTCCTTCCTGAGTATAAATTTACTCCACTGGTTCATTTTAATAGTAGGTAGGCAGGCAGTCTCTCTGTCTATCTTTCTCTTTCTGCTGGTATAACTACATATTACTTTTCTTAATCAGGTGCCAAAGAAAACTCAATAAATGATGCGATCCACTGTGAGTGACATCTTGTTTGTCAGACTACCTAGAGTTGGGAGGGTGACCTAATGGGTTGGGAGGCTGGCCTAATGGTTAACGTATTTGCCTTACAAACACAAGGTCCAGGGTTTGAGTCTCACAAAGAATAATTGGCTACACTTAAAATAGCTCACAAGGGCAGTTAGATTAGTATTAATCTATGAACTACCACCCCTTCACTCGATTAAAGCCTAATGGAACACTACCCACTGTACTACAAGCCACCATTTTACATTAACAGATGCTTGTTTTTACAGGTAGAGTGCTACCTCTTTTTCCTCATATAATTTAATGATTTTACAGTTCTATTAAATGTGGTTTCTTTCTTTTAGACTTTCCATATATTTATGCCACAGTTGTCTAAGTTTTTGGGTGTAACAGCTAATAAAAATATCAGCAGTGTCTTGATCTGCTTCATATGACTGGACTTTTCACTGTCTGTTTTTAAGATAAGTGAGTTTGCTTTAGTTTAATTTCCTTTGACAGAACCTAAAAGGTTGTCAGATTTCACATGTTGCATATGTCTTACGTTAAATATAATGGTGGTATGATCATTGTTTAGTAAAGAAAGGAGTACCACGGGGTGAAGAATTAGATGCAATGTTTGTTAACATTACATCTAGTGTGCTGTTCCATCTTTTCAGGTTATGAGTGATTTATTCTAAGTAAGGTTGGACTAACAATAATTGAAGTGTCTGCTATTGGTTTGGTAGTAGTTATCACAGTCAATGTTTGGGAGAGTAAACTATCAAAAAATTATATATATATAGTTTAATAGATTAATACTAAATCTAAATAGGCAGTTTGAACAACAATACACATCCTAGCCATGAACCGTACACAGTATTAGTAGTAGCTTTACCTCCTGGCTTGGTAAAAGCCATATTTCTTATCCATATGAGTAAATTTATGACAACACACTTAGACATTAAAGTTTAACTTGAGGCTAACATGTTAAACCATTTATATGAAAGGGAAGTTTGTTTCACAGGCACCCTATGTAGGATGCAAAGATGTCTGATGATATCCAACATGCTGAATTCAAATGTATCTGTTGCAGTTTTTATATATAGAGGTGTTATTTTTTTTTTGCTATACATTTCAGCTTTCAAGCAGTGTCTTACTGATACTGAAAAGAGCATGTGCATGGTCAAATGCCTTAACATCTACTGTAAATACTCCATGTTGGTTCATTTGATTCATATTAAATACAGAATTAGGTCTACCAAAATACCCTGGACTTGTCTGGATTGGAATTTTGGAATTTTGAGATGATCTGGTTATCAACAAATGCAGCCTTCTAACCAGTGTTATTGAATACATCACAATATCTAGATTAATCAGTGACCTGTGATGATGATTCTTGATTGTGCGTGAATCTGTATTTATTTTAAGAATCAAAAACTATACTTTACTGATTCATATATTTCATCTTTTATGCCATTCTTTTAAAAAAAAATTACATAGTTTGACCAAAATTAGAAACAGTTGTTTTTTTTTAATACTGTATATATCAAAACTATCAGGTCCAGGAGGCTTACTTAAATTAAAATATAACATCAAGAAACTCCTTCAGTGTTATATTTGAGTCTAATTTGTAAACACATTCACGAAAAGACAGTCACTAATCTATCAAAATCATTTTGCATATATGACCATTTTTGGAAGCACATCTCCACTAATATTCTATAAAATGCAATGAGAATATCTAGTTGTAATGATACATTATTCAAACTGCGGTTTAATTTCAGTGTATTGGTAAAAAGGTTTTACAGAGTAGCTGCTCATTCCACACAGTTTGTATACATTTTCCATTAGGAAAACAAGAAATTAGAAGTGTACAATGACTCAAGATTATGCCACTAGTGATGTGAGTTTATCTGACCCAAAGTTTTATTGGATTAATTTGTCTGTTTTTGACAAATGATTTAAGAGTACAGCTTTGTCTTTATTAAATTTGTTTTGATATTTGTTTCTTTTCTGAGCAGTAAGCTTCTAGCCATCTAATCTCCAAAAGGATATCCACATCTTAGTGTGGTAAAAATGATGAGTTCATTAATACAATATGCTCTCCCATCTCTTTGCTTTTAATTATGCATTTATTTTATCAGTATTTTATTAGTACTGAGTATTATGTATTTTTAATTGCAAACAACCATTCCAAAAAGCAAAAACAAAAAGTAGGCAGCATAAGAATAACATCAACAACACTTCATGGTTTACATACAATTTCAACACTTCTGAAAGTACTGAACATTATACAAGTACCAATAAACTCCATTATATATCAACAAAATTATTTACATTTAACCGATTAATAAAACCAAAACCTATGGAGGAGGCTCAGAAAATATTATGTGTGTCTCTACCATAAACATAATGCTATATGAATCATCTATATAAGGATCAATTTAGATAGTAACTTGCTAAGAGAATGCATTTTTGATACTAGCCTAAAGAGAAACATATGTCTGGGTTCAGTCCACTGTCCAAGGGATGTGTATGAATCCATGCTAATTTCCTTAGGTTTATTACTAAATGGTCCATGAGTAGTACCTGCGGTGTTTCTAGTGTGTCACCATGTTGACTCTTGCTGCCACTAAATATAGTACCAATCATAACTCTGAATTTGGGCCAAGCTCTGTAATTTCATGACAGATGTGAATTGGTTGATTGGAGTACTAATTATATATCAGTAAATATATTAACTGGGTGTTTTGCTGATGACATAGTTAACTGGCATGGCCAACTTCTCAAAAGGTACTATAATGCATTTCTTGGTATTGAGTTTTAAGCCATGGCTTTGACACCAAGTGTTTTTCTGTGTTAGACCTTCCTGAAAGGTGTCCTCATCTTGGGAGGATTCAATGACTACTCCCAGTTTGCAATCATCTGTGAACTTGGTTTGCCAGAGGCCTTTCACATTGGCTTTGACATCTAAGAAGTGCATGTTAGAGAGGAGTGGGCCTGGCACAGTGCCCTGTGAGACTCTACTGGTGACCAGCCTCTTTGTGGAGATGGACTCACTGATTCTAACCTCCTGGATCTTAACTGTGAGCCAGCTTGCTATCTAATATGTTATAAAGGGGTTTATACCTAGTTCCATAAGTTTGTTGACAATGTCCATGTAAAGTATTGTATCAGATGCTTTAGCCACATCTAAGTAGGCAGTATGCACAGTTTTCCTCTTATCTATTGCCTTAGCGACCTTTTCAGAGAAGTTCACCAGATTCAGTAAGCATGACCATCCTTTGACAAAGTCAATCTAGGATGGATCCAATGTCTGGAAAGCTCCTATGTCCTTGATAATTTCTATAATAATTATTTCCATATTTCCATAATATTTATTTGCAAATAAGACTAGTCAGACTAGTGGCTGTGTGGTTTCCATGATCTAGTTTAGGTCCTCCCTTATGAAGGAGGGTGACCATCGCAGTCCTCCATTCACATGGCACAAATCCTATTTTAAGTCTATAGTTAAGTAATGACTCCAGAGTTCCTGATAAATCATATTTTAGGCTGTTTAGGAGGCATCCTAGAATGTTATTGGGCCAACTGAGGCAATGGTCTTGGGCTTTAGTGAGCGCAGCCAGTACCTGCTCTCTAGTTATAGTTGGAAGGGTTATGTTTGAGAGTATTTTTTGGGGGATGGTTGGGGTGGGATAGTAAATTCTTTGGAAACTTCTTGACAAAAAATAAATTCTAGACCATAAACTATATGCAAAGAAAAAAAAAAACTCTTTTACTCTTGGCTGTAAAGCAAAACAAGAATCATAGCAGTCGTATGCATTAATAAAACGTATATATCTCTATTGTTATATGCTACAAATGACTAAAGTTTGTATTGGGGGGAGCCTATTGTTTAATTTCAGTCCTGACGCAGAATAAAATCCTGCTGATGAATGTCAGATAAGACCTGTAAAGTCGAAGGAACATAGTGGTTGTGTTATAATATTCTGTGGACTGGTCAGTCCTAAGGGGCAGTGAAAGAAAATGGCCTGATACTTTCAACTAAAACAGTTCTTCCCTGTGTGTCACTGTCAAGCCATGGTATGTTAAATGGGAAATGTATTTTAACTACAATAGATACTCTATAGTTACTGATTGAGTTAAATGAGGTCACTATATGTGATATCCACTTTTAATGTCTCAAACCGGGATACCTTATACATATATTCATTTTCATGTCGTAAAACAAATGACAAAAAACGTTCCTTTTAAATCCACCTGATGCCATGAAAATAACAGGAAGAAATATTAAGTTCAGCCATCTCATGCATGGATCTCCTTTTCAGAAACAGAATATTTGCTTACCTGACTCTCAAACTAGGTGGAGAATAACTAGGTATAAAATACCGACAAAACATGATGATTCTTGTATCATTACATTTACACTAATACAACTTCAGGTTACTAATGAGAAAGGTTTCATGACAGCAATGCAAAACATATACAAGAGGCAGCTAGACCCCCCATGACCTAGTCTTATTAACTCTTAACATGGCTGGTAGAAGCGTTGGAAATCTAAATATAATCCCCCTCAATGACATTAACCACAGCTACTAAAGTGTTGGGAAAATGTTTTGTTTGATATAAAAGAGTATCAGGTCTCACACTGCCACACATCCACTGCTCTGCTCACTACATATCTAACGTTGACGGAGCTCTTTCTAAAAGTTAATAGTTGGTAAGACTTGTGCCATCCTAATGGCAATGAGGCAAGAGGTCTATCCGACTGTGCTGCTAACAACTTAAGTTTGGGAACAAACACAAGCTGATGGAAGGGCTAATAATGGTAACAAGACAGTTATTTTGTAGCATTTACTGTGTAGGAAAGAAACACAAAGATCATTAAATACCCCAATGATACTGGTGGATGTGCACCCTTTCACCATGTAAGGATCATAACATCAGCTACACTAAGAGCAGTGCACAGGTTCTGACCACACATGAGCAAAGCCTAATAATGAAGACCAAGGTGTGATGGAGTGGATAGTTATCATCTTACTAATTTGTACCCAATGTGGTGCTATTGCTTCCCAAAGAATAAGTATAAAATTCTCATTTCCAGACTCAGAGAGCATTGTCAGAATATGAATCATACCTTTCAACTCTCCTGATTGTCACAGAATGTCCAGATTTTTGCCTCATGTTGTTGGTGTGTTCCTCATAAAATTTGTGGTTTTCTGGATTTTTGTGGCAGATCACTGATGACTTAATTCACTAAATAATGACAGGTATTTGAGTTTCAGATTTCATATCCTTCAGAAAATGCATGGCAACGCAGGACCTTTTATTCTTGCAATTGTCTAAGTTTATTAATGCAATATTTAAAATTTGTCCCTATTTTTGGGGCTTTGTCCCACCACTATGTTTGGCTTTGTCCAGATTCTTTGTGCTAACAGGTTGAGAGGTATGAATATGATGACTAAAGGAGGTGCTTTGCTGGAAATCAAAAAATAGTTTAGTTCAAATGGAAGTGCAGACAGGACATGCAAATGTCAGGCAGCATCACCAACATATATCCAAATCGTATATTAATTTCCAGTTCTCATTCATATGATCTTATATTCCGTCATTATATACCAACTTAAAATCTAGTTTTAGTGAATAATGAGCAAATAGATATAATCAGCAAAACTGACATTTTGTTTTGATTAACATCCTTTAACAATTCTTGTCCTCATTAGCATCTTTGCAATATGTAAATCTGAAATAGCCTATTGTTATTACTTATTGGGACTCCCCTCCAATCCATCGAATGGGTACATATATCAAATGCAAGTTTACTCAAAATTAGTATTACTGGATGGCTGTTTTGCTAATCATAGGATGTAGGCCATCATTAGGTTAAAGTAACACAATATAAATATGTCTGTGGTTCCACTGAACAAGAATATTGGTTGGGGGCACCACAGTGTAAAGACAAGTGTAATATCATGAGTTTCCTATTCAATGACCCCAACCTTAGAATAACGAAACAACAGCTCCTACGTAGTTAGTAACTGAAGGTCCTTTAACTATTAATAGGTAGAGTTAGCTTGAATCTCTAACCAATAAATGTGTGTGATGATAAAGCTCATAATAGTGAATGTGAACAATGCATACAAGCAGGCAATTTTTATCCACACTACAGGTTTGGTAAAATCATCATCATCAACCCCCTTTTCCCATTTTCTACATGGGCTTGGGGTGTTGTGTCAACTGTCACCATCTCTCTCTCTATTCAGTGCCTCTCTCCTGCCATCTTAGATACTCATACCTGTCACAGGTCTTCTGTCACACAATCCATCCACCTCTTTGCTAGATGCCCTTGTTTCCTCGTACCTTCTTCCAATCTGTAACAAATCTTCATCAGATTGTCTTCTGCTTTTCTGCACATGTCCCTAAACCACCATACTCTGTTCTCTTTTACCTTTTCTGCAACTGGAGCTACTTTGGCTTCTACTCATGTCCTTATTTCTTTATCTGTTTTCATCTCACACACTTCATATCCATTACCCCTAGCTTCAACTACTCTGCTTTTAATGCCCGGTTTTCTGTACTGTGCAGTACTACTGGTTGCACCACTGTTTTATACACCTTATTTTTCAGCTTCTCGGGTATTCTTCTGTCACACTCTACCCCTGACACTCTATGCCACTTAGCTGCAACCCCTCTGATTTTAGCTTTGACCTCCTCAAAAAGACTTCCCATCTCCTCAACCACCCTTCCCAGATACCTGAGGCTGTTAACTTGTTCACTATTTTACCTTCTTTCTCAATTCTCATCTTCTTCTGAACTCCATCATTTTCTTCCATTACAACTGTCTTATCCCAGTTTCATCCCATGTGCCTTCAGTTTTGCATTCCACTCCCCTATCCTTTGCTGAAGCTGTTGTCCAGAGTCTGCCTATAATACCATATTGTCTGCCTACAGTAAATTTATTGATCTGCCTCTCCAACCAGTTTGTTGATGTAGTCCATCACCAGTATGAGTAGCAGTGGTCTCAGAGCTGAACCCTGATGCACACTCACTGAGAAGCTCTCTGTGAGAGCAAACACTGTTCATACTTGAGTCCTTGTACATCGCTTGCACTAATTCTACTAATGTTTCTAGACTTTGAACCACAGCAGGACTGCCCAAATCAACTTTTGTGGGACCTTGCCATATACTTTTTCCAAGTCTAGTAATATTCTGTTGGACTCTTTCCACATCTCAAGCTTCTTCTCAACTATCTTTCTCACTGCAAACATCAGGTCAGTTGTACTGCATCCTGATCTGAATCTGAACTGCTCATTTTCCATATTACTTTCTACTACTCTGTGTAATCATTTATCAATCACCCTCTCCTGAACTTTCATGCAGTGTGACAGGAGTTTGATACCTATATACCTCCTACAGTGGTGAATGTCCCCTTTTTTCTTGTACACTGGGATGAGTATGCTTATTCTCCAGTCATCTGGGATACGCCTTTCAATCCACAATGCTATGAGTACCCTCATTTATTGTATCTGCTCTGACCTCATCTGAGCCTGCTGCTTTCCCTGACTTCATTTTCATTAGAGTTGTTCTTACCTCTTCTATGGTGGGCTCCTCCTATTCTCTCTCACTGTAGGCTGTGTCTGGGGCAGTACAGCTTCTGTGAGGTTTACTTCATTCAGAAGTTGCCGGAAGTACTCCTTCCATCTGTATTTGATAGCTTGTGGACTTGTGAGTAGGTTGTTTCTGTTATCCCTTATGAAGTATGTCTATCTTCTTTATCTTTCTGTCTTTTCCTCAAAACCTGGTATAGTTTCACTGTGCCTTCTACTGAGTTACTTTCCAGAAGCCAGTAGAATGCCCTTGATGCCATTTTTTGTTTTGCTACTGCAACTCCTTTCTTAGCCTCCTTGTTAGCCAACCAATATTCCTTTTTAAGCTGGCCCGTCTTTTCTACCTCCCACTTTTTCCTGCACTCCTTTCTTTTGATGACAACTTGGACTTCTATATTCTACTACCAGCTTTCCTTATGAACCTTATTTCCACACCTGGCTTGGCTACATATCTGTTCTGCAGTCCTCACACATTCTGTTTGAAGACACTGCCATTCTTCTTCAACTCCACCTATTTCTTTTTTTCTTGAGGTGCTGGAGCCTGAACTAATTCCTTGAACTCTTGTGTTTTCTCTTCAGTCAAATTTCAGGTATTCAGCCTAGTCTCTGTTGACCTTAGAGCCTTCCCTGACCACTGTTTACAACTTATTGTGGCAACCAATGATTTACGCTGTTAGCCGACTATTTCACTGGGGATGACTTTGCAATTGCTGAATCTACCCCAGTTCCCTTTCCTTGCTAGGAAGAATTCTACCTGAGTTGCATGTTGGCCGCTTTTGTACTTGATCTTGTGATTGTCTCTCTTTTCAAACCATGTGTTGGCTACTATCAAGCCAATTGCAAGACAGAAGTCTAGAATGACCTCCTCCTCTTTATTCCTAGTGCCTCACCCATGTAGACCAAGGCAGTCCTCATATCCTGTTCTGTCTGTCCCAATATATGTATTCAAGTCATCCATTATTAACACCAATTCATGTTGCCCTACTCTATCTTATAGGTCCTGCAACTGCTGTCTCAGTGCTGTCTTTTCCTCACTATCACAACCTTGCTGTGAGGCATAAACTGAGATTATGAATACCGCCCTATCATTACAATGGAGTCTGACTGCCATGAGTCACTAATTCTAATGACACACTGTCTTCTGAAATGTCTCCCTCACCACAATTCCTACATAATTTCTACCCTGTCCTCCTCCTGAGCAGTAGACGCTGGATCCCAAGCCAAATGGCTTTGCTGCACTGCCCTTCCATCTTGTCCCCTGGAAAAATAGGATGTCCAGCTTTCTCCTTACAATCATGTCATCCACTTCCAAGCTGTGTCCTTTCAGTGAACATAAATTGAGTGCAGGAATTCTGAGTTCATGTTTAGCATGTTGATTGGTTTTATATCCATCTTTCACTCAAAAGAATTTTCCCAGGTAACCCAAGCTGAACAAATGGACACCAGACTGTCAGGACATTATTGATTCAGGGCTGCTGGGCTTTATGGTGGGCATACACTGGCCAATAGAAGCACATACATCCCTCTCACAATTATCATGGGTCCCTGGCTTAGGCCGGAGTAGGCTGGGTCCTCAAACCACTTATCACTATCAAATACCCATACCCATCTGGTGACATTAGTCAATACAACCAAATCACCTAGAGCCATATTTTACACTGATGAGTAGCTATCCCTGCCACAGCACGGAGTCTGTGATACATGTTCTCCTGTCATGAGGATACACCTCACCACAGTAGATACCCACAGCAGTTGGTTTATACAACCCTTCCCCCTACAGGCCACCATGTAGAACCTGTGCTGTTGCCCACAGTTCTATTCCTTTTTGTGAGTTTGAGATGGAAACACTCAGCTGTTTTTTGAAGATGGGAGGCACCCCACAGAGATACAGGAAGGACATGCAAACTCCGAACAGGCACTGGCTGTAGGTCAGGCTCGAACTTGTACCCTATGCATGGAAGGCAAAGACATTAACCATTATGCCAACTTGTAATGACTGGTCAAAATTCAGAGTTATTAAAAGAGGCAATCTGGAAAGTCTAGCCATGTACATTGCTATCATAATGTCTGTCCTGGAATACACATTCAGTTGAACATACTGTTGCAAATTTGTAAAATGTATTCAACTTTCAACTTTTAGAGCCTTGAAATAGACTCCCATCCATTAGGATGGCACAGTATGAGGGTAAGCTAATCTGAATTTAATACCATGCTGAACCAGCAATCAAATTCTGCATGCCACGTTAGTTCTCTCTGCTCACACTTCTTTTGATTGATCAGCTGAACTTTTTCAATTGTATCCATGCCATACTAAAGATGCCAATTTCTATCTGCTAATGAAAATAATCTGCTGTTAACAGAACACAAAAGCATCTACTGTATACAGTAGTTTCATATGTAATAGTCAGAGTGGGGGATTACTATGTGCAGGAGGATGTAGTGCAGAACCCTATGGACTCTGCCTATAGCATATTATATTAAACCTTCTGCAGGTTCCACAAATGAGTTAAACATTTTTTGCACAGCTATGCCAAGTTTGTCTTTAGAGAATTACTCTGCCATAACTCTGATTATTAAATTGCCTCATTTATCTACCTTCTAAAGAAATTAGAGTTTCTTTTCTAGATTTTGTGAGAATGTCAAACATGATTTACTCTGGGTAGCATTTTATTACGGCAGTTTTCCTGGCTGGAGATCCTTTTTTCATATTCAGAAAACAGTAAGTCTAAACTCTCTAATGAGTTACTAATAAATTCAAAACAAGTTTGCAAATTAAAATTTGAAGTCCGTAAAGGAGCTAACTCAATAATCCAGTCACAATTAAAACGGTCAGGTCTTGTAAAGTTAATAGAGGGTCCTTGAAACTAATTCTACTTCTCTATGGTGCACTGATGGCCTGCAGTTTTACACTGCAGAAATTCTCTTCATTATTACACAGCTCTCAAACCACAAGTGAACATACCTCTTTGACGTCTAACTTGGGATATCTTGTTTTTGTTGTTTTTCTCATCTAGTCAGACTTTGGGGATTCAAAGTGCTTATTTTTAAACATTTGGATTACTGATTCAGCCCTCTTGTTTTTTTACTACATTTCAAAACGTGAAAGTGCTGCAACTCATAAAGTAGGTGAGGCAATTCTACCAGGTGTGTATCACCTTTGGTAGAAAAGAAGCATGTGGACACTAGCACAATGAAAGTCTCCCTGCTGTCCATTCAGCTTACTTCCCTGCCTGCTACATTTTGTTACTTTAATTCCCCCCCCTTTCTGACATCATGTTATATTACACTGAGGGTGCTAACAGGATGCTGAGAGGAGAGCACCTGAGCGAAGCCACCTTGAAGCTTTGTGCAGCATTACAAAAAGGCTTATTATTTATTGTGAAAACATACTGCACTAAGACAAGTGAGCTCAATGAACCCTGTCACCAAAATTGTTCATCCATTTTCATATCCAAGACAAAGTTGTCAGTCTGTTACCATAAATGTGCCTTCCATGCATCAAGACTGACTACTACACAGAGAGGGACTGAAGGTGGGAGCCATCTTGATTTACATAAAAAATAAATATGCCCCAAGTCTGGTTACACAGGACAATGCATTTGAGCTTCTCCATGTTCAAATCTTCACAGGCAAAATCCCATGCCACTTCCTTGCAAGTTATACATCTGCCTCTATGACCCAGGAAGTCCATAACATATTTAAACTTATTGGAAACATTCACCATCTAGTCCAACACCATATTCATGAGCAACTTTAATTGTCCCACTATTAACTGGGAATCATACACAATACCAATCATACAGGTTCAGAGCTTCCTAGATTTTGAAAACACTAACTACCCATACCAGATTATCAGTACAATAGCCAGGGTGCAACTATACTAGAGCTGGTCATCACTAATATGGGAGAGTGCTGCACACCTCCTAGTGTAATGTCTTCTCAGGTAAGGTCAAACCACAAAATGGTCTTCTATGAAGTAAAAATAAAACTTGGAACCCCAGCTACCCTTGGAATATTCAGAAGCTGCACTAAGGCTACTAAAGGAACACCTGGCAAAATTTCAAGCCTCCATAAACCCTGAGAATACTGTTGCCTACATGAAACTGTTCACAGAAACCCTATATAAGCATGTTAGCAGCTGCATAGGGGCAGCTGTACCCACTAAGAAGAAGTTCAAAAAACAAGACACCCTGGTGGAATCTCAGCATCAACAGGCTGTATAACAGAAAGAAGACATTCATGGCAAAATTCAGAGGTGCAGCACCCAACATGATAGAATCAGTCTCATCAAACTAAACAAACAACTCAGAGGACAAATGAAGTCTACCAAAGCCAAATTTGAGGTAAATTTGGCTTCTCAGGCCAAGGACAACCACAAGGCATTCTTTAGCAGTGTCTGCATCTTCAAAGGCAATATACAGTTGTGTGCACAGCTCATTGTTAATGGATCCACCTACAGCTCCAACTTTACCCCTCTGTTCCCCTTAACATTCTCTCAGGATACACCATCAATTATACCTCCCCCTGCTATCACTAGAGAAGAGGTCCTTAATGCTCCCTCTAAGGTCAAGAGCAGTGCATCAATGGGCCCAGACGATATTACAGGATGTTTTCTAAACAGCATGAAACATGACCTATCAAGCCCAATGGAATTGCTATTTAACTGTAGTCTCCAAACAGGCTTCATACCTCATGAATACAGAACAGCAACAATCATGCCTCTGCACAAAGGTGGGCCATCTATACACTCCAGACCCATAAAGCTCACTAGGGTCATATGCAAAGCCATGGAAAAAATATCATAGAAATTATTAATAAAACCTCCAGACACTGGATCCAACCCATTTTTTTTTAAAAACAAGAAACATCTTTATTGAATTATCATGTATGAAATAGGCCATGTTACATTTATATAAATAACAATAAACCACAGCGACACAGTCTCAGTTGCAAACATTATACATTCCAAAGCATACCGACACAACTGTAGCTGCAAACATTATGCATCACTTTTAACATATCCAGTCATTGTTAATCAACCATTACATAGCTCATTCAAATCCTGCCTTCCTCCCTGAATTTTTTAGTCAAGGGCAGGCCATGCTTACTCAACCTGGTGGACTTCTTTAAGAAGGTCACCAAAGCAATGGATGAGGGCAAAATGGTTCACACTGCCTACCTTGACCTGGCCAAGGCATCTGACACAATACTCCACTCAGGCATTGCTGACAAAGGCAAGAAGTTAGGGTGCAAACCCTTATGTCACCCAGTGGATAGCCAGCTGGATCACAGACTACACCCAGGAAGTTAGAAATGGGGAGTCAGCCTCTACAAACAGGCCAGTCACAAGTGGAGTCCTTCAGGGATCAGTCATTGGACCGCTCCCTTTTTGGCATTTATTTCTCAGAAGTCAAGGCCAATGTCAGTGGTCTCTGGCTGACCAAATTTGCAGATGACTGCAAATTAGGAGCTATCATTGAATCTCACACTGACACAAATGTTCTCCAGGAGGGGCTGATACAGACAAACAACTGGAGTCAGAGCCATGGACTAAAACTAAATGCCAAGAAATGCATCGTAGTATCCTTTGGGAAGTCATCCATTCCTGGCAACTATTATACTGACAACACAACCCTTAGAGCTGACCCGGTAATCAGGGACTTAGGGACACACACAGATAGTTATCTAGCCTTTGACCATCATATGTCTACAGTGGCGAGGAAATCATGCTATATTGCACAACTTATAAACAAAGGTATGGGATCTAAGTCCAAGGAAGTTATTGTTTCACTGTATCTGGCATTCATCAGACCTATCATTGAGTACAATGCCACCTTTGGTATGTACCTAACCAGGCATATCCAACAACTGGAACATCCACAGAGGTTCCTCACTAAAAGAATACAGGGCATAAGTAAAATGTACTATGCAGACTCCTGCAAGGTCCTATCCCTGTATTCCATCTCCTACATGCTTTTGAGGGGAGATCTATGCTGGCATACAAGGCATTCTCAGACCCCACTCTGATGGACCTCCTGCATATCCACAAAACAAACAGCACAAAAATTACCCATTCTAAAGACTTAAACCTGGCCTAGGATATAAATAGATCCTACTGGAGAGATAGGTATGTATCCCACAGACTACCATGTCTATGGAACAGGCTCCCCATCCAAGTGGCGCAGAGTTCCTCCCTGACCCAATTCAAGTGCAACTTGGACAATTGGATGGAAAACTGGAAATTCATCCCTGGTTTGGCATCTTTGTCTCTAATGGACACAGGTAATCTGTAAAGGGTTCATCTCCCAAACACCTGCTTACACTTATCCAGGGTATCAGAACTTGTCAGAGATTTGGGACGCATGGCTAGGCTTAAAAAGCCCCTTATGGTCATTAGCCTAGTAAACACCTAAGAACCTACATGGACGTGACCTAATTAAGTAGCAGAATAGTGATTACATGGTAACATTGTATATAATAGAGTGACTCATCATACACAGATCCATGAGCCGATACTGAAACATACTGACCCCCAAGGGGATAAAGAATAAAGATATTGTGATGGAGAATGTAGTGGGTAATCATTTCAAAAGGGATTTACTGACAGTCATTAAGAAGTGCATGTGTCAAGCTGATTCATAGGATGCTGAAAGCTTCTTTACATTAATTGAGAAAATTCCATGTTACAAGAACATACATAAAAACATCTAAGTAAATTAAAGGTAGGGGACTACAATTTCCTTGCTCTGCTTTAAATATGTGAAGAGTGGCTGCATGTTTAAATGCAGAAAGATGACACCAAACCTGAAATTCCCATTCAAACTATTGAGAAAGAGGATAGGTGCAGGGGTGAGAAGGGCATGGTGGGTGACAAAGCAGCAGCCATTTTGTTAAATCAATTTTCTGTTGCTGTGTCACCATAGAATTAATGAAGTGGATAATTAGGGTGGAGAGACTGGAGTTAAAATGGTTGCTCGAGCCTGGGCATATGATCAGTCTGGCAAAATCTCAGTATAGTTGTAAAAATGAAGACTTGTTAGCTAAAGACAGTAAAAGAAACATGTGTAGATGGTAAAAAATCACCCAGGTGCTCAGGTGGAGGTACAGACCTAATGTGGAAAAAGTCCTGCATTCCATGGCCATGGTGCCTTTTCTTAACCATGATATAATTACTAGGACAGATTTCTCATACTCTAAACATTGCTGGCTGCTGTGGGAACAGGACAATAGCAAGGGCCTTGTATGAACACCAATGTAAAGTCTAAGTCAACCCAATTTAATGGTCAACAGGTTAATGATACCTCTCTCAGCCCTGGAATAACTACAGATGGCCCAGGTGAAACTAAAATAGGAAGTTTGTATTACGTGTATTACATGTACATGTTTGTACATCATGCATTACAGAGATGCCCAACAAGGTAAGGGGGTGTCAATAGTCTGGAGAAAAAAATATGTCTAAAGAACTTAGGATATGGTCAGACCCCTAGATGAGGGTAAAGATGGAGAGTAAGGAAGAGCCACAGAGGAACTGTAGAGCTTTAATGAAGGAGGATAGTGGAAGAAACTCATGGAAAGAGATAAGGGAACAGTGATGAACCACAAGAGAAGGTGTGGGACTTCAGAAAAAAGAAAGGCAAGAAATATTTCTTAGAATATTGGAGTCAGTTACTATTTCTCAGAGAAGAGATGGACTTAGAATTTCCTGTATCTACCATGCCTGGAGACAAAATAAAATCCTCTACTTCTTTGACTCTGGAGGAAGATGGACATAACAGACTGTCTGACCATCAGGTAGGCTGGCTATGGTTCTTCTCCTAGTATGAGAAGATTTTACTGTATGAAAGACAGGAGCAGTGCTTGAGAAATAGTTGGTTAAAACTTTAAGCTGGCTTCCATTCTAACCTAACGAGAATATGAAATGAAACTGAATTTGTAGAAGAAGAAAAGAATGTGGGTGAATGTTTCCAGTTTTATACATTTTATAAAAATTAAGTTAGGCATGTTGTCAAAATGATTATACCATAAAATGACGGGGGATGGAACAGAAAGGGAAAGGAGACTCAGAAGGTAAGGAAAAGACAGAAAGAGATTCTGTTATTTTATTAGTTAGCTAGTGTTTTTTTGTGAATTTATACATTTTGAGAAAGCATAAGTGCATGAAACTACAGGGTAGCTTACAATAATGAGAAACCAAAACTTAAAGGCACATACCTCAAGAAATTTGTTTTAGAACCCACTTGACAGGGTCAGTCTTAAATCTGATGGTCCCAAATAAGGATGGATAGAGAATTTGAGATATTTTACAGGGATGTTAAAGTTGATCAAATGCTCATAAGATCTCTTTGTCTTTTTTTTCATTATTGTTACTTCTCTTCCCTAACCGCAGCTTTATAGTTGGGTAACTAATAGCTATGATGACATCAGCTTGCTTCCTGTCACTGGGCCTCACAGGAAGGTATCACATGATAATCTGATCATTCAGCCCTAACAGGAATACAGCTCATCAGTCACTCATGACCCGTCAGCTGGTTCTCCTAACAGACCAGAGCATTAATTTATTTTTAGTTATTTTGTATTTCTATTTGATAACCACATAGGTGGCCTAGTAGACCAACCCTATTCCTGATGTTCAGCCATACTTACTCTAAGGGTTTTTTCAATGCATGATCATAGCGAACACAGTTACAGAACTGAAACATACCAGATCAATTTTTACGAACTTTAAGGGAATGGAATTAGCAACCTGTAAATTTCATTTAAGACTGCACTTGCAAAGGAATTATAAGAAACTGTGTGCAAACAACGGATCCACATTAAGAACATTTCTGAACCGTACACATACATAAAAATAGAAAACTTTAGTTGGTCTTAAATGAGTTGGTAGCAATATTCAGGAAGAAAATATGGCATCTTGGAAGTATATGAAATCATAGGAGAAACTCCCAGAGAATTGTACCATATATGAATGTGGGTTCTGAAGAAAAGGCAGATATAATAGTGAAGATCAAAACTGATCAACCAATAGTCATCTTTGCTAGAAAGGGTGACAACATATGTTACTGGTACACCAGGAAGCAAATAAAAATAAAGGGAATTTAATAAAATGGGACAAATGGGTATATAATAATAGTACAAAGGCAGTGATAAACAAATAGTTTTGGCTGGTGTTCTCAAAAAAAAAAAAAATAAACGAAGAAGAAACGGGTACTTGGACATTATTTGTGTACACATATGTCTGTGTGGGGATGGGGATGGAAATTTAATTAATAGGAAAAAGAATGAAGGAAATCTAGAAACTGAAAATGAAAACAGAATATAGACTTGGTTTGGAAGGCCAGAATAATTAAGGGAAAAATTGCAGCTACATCTTTCTACATTAAGCAAGTTATTGACAGAAGGAGAGTCTCAGAGCCTGTGCTCTTCCAGAATGAGAAGATCCGGATGAAGTCCTTCATGAGACTTTGCCATGGACTGGATACTCTTGGGGCTGTTCTGGGTATGGCCAGTTCCACAATTCCCCTGGGACAGACCCAGGACATGTTGAAGAACTTTGCATGCTGCAAAAATGAGACATACAACACTGACCAAGATTAACAAAACTACAATAGAAAACAGAAACAGCCACAATTAATGAATGTAGCAGAAGAGCCAAATTAAAATCTGAAATGCATGCATAAAACTGTAAACAATAAAATTACTCTACAGTGGTGGACTTCACCTCTCACACTCCCCTTACTTACATATACTAACTCCAGGTCACAGTGAACACAGAAGGGTGAGAGCAGCCCTTTCTTGATGTACAGTGAGTACAGACTTTTAAGTGTTGTACTAGTTAAACTGGTAGGAACACATATGGAAGTAGAAAACATGCACCCGTTACACATCAGTATGGCTACTTGAACCAAGGGCATGACAGATCATTCTAAAATGAATTGCCTTGTACTAGGAAAGATCAGAGTTTGCTATAATATTACTCTATCTTGTAAAAGTACTCTATGGTGGAATATTATGGTTACTCACAAAATGGCAAAAACAAATAAAGCTGAACATTAAAATTAAGAGAGGGTAGAATTTCGGGGGGGCGTGGCCAAGGATGAACACAGGATAGCAGCAGATTTCTTCAGCTCCACCAATTTCATTACATTGACAGGAATTAATTACTTAAAAAATTAATTCTTGAAGTAATTTTCTTTCTAAATATGTTTGTTTTATATAGTTCTTGAACTATATCTAAAAAAGAAAGGAAATCTTAATAATATTCCTGTCAGAAATTACTTTGGAAATTTTCCTGTCAGTTTATCAGTCTGAAATGAGTTCCAGTAAGACAAATTCTCAAGACTCCAGCATCAAGAAAGAACTTCAGTCTCTGATAATTATAGTCCAGCAACTTACTGCTAAGATGGATAAAATGGATACTAAAATAGACACTTTTATAGAAAAAACTACAAAACAAATAGACTTGTTACATATGGACCTGCAACAACAGAAGATCCAGATGACAGGCATAGAAGAAGCTGTGAATGACATGGAAAATAAAATACAAGAACAGGAAATCAACATTGAGTTTCTGCTGAAACAAAATACACATTTACAAACAAAGCTGGATGACCTGGAAAATAGATCTAGGCGCAATAACATTAGGATTTTGGACTGCCAGAAAATATTGAAGGTAACAATATTACTTCTTTTTAACAACATGGCTCCCTAAAACTTTAGATTTACCAGAAGCATTCTCTTTTGGTATCGAAGAGCACATAGATCTATAGCTAATACTAACTCTAACAAAAACTATCCTAGATCAGTTATAGTTAGATTTCTATCATCTTTTGATAAAGAGATGGTTCTTAAATCTGCTTGGGCTAAAGCTCCTGTTAAGTTTAATGAGACAACTGTGCGTTTGACAATGACTATTCTTCCATGGTAATTGCTAAAAGAAAAGTTTTTCTGCCACTAATAAGGGAGCTTAAAAAAGCACAGTTTAAAACATACCTTCTGTTTCCTGCCAAGCTTAAAATATTCCTTCCTGATGGTCCTAAGGTCTTCGATGATTTAGACTCTGCTTTACTGTTTGTCAAAGAAAAAAGGATTTTGGATAAAATAGAAGAAATGGAATGGGCTAGTTCTTCATTAAAGAGATTGGCAACTGAAGCTTCCTGGAAGACTTCAGAGAAGAAGAAGAGACTAAAAAACAAATGATTTGTTATATGTTTTTTTTCTCTCTCATCATTTTAGTTCATTATTAATCTTTTTAAATATAGTTCCTGCATTTCCAGAAAGCCACAAATATTTTGGAAAAGATTTAATCAAAGTTATTCTCTATGTGCAAAGAAATGTTTTGTTTCATAACCAGTCAAAATGCCTGAGGATTTAATGGCAGGCTGTGACTCGATTTGTTTTTCTTTCTGAAAAAGTAAGGTTAGTAATTTGATACATTTTTTTATCTTTACCTTTTTTTTTCCTTCTTCTTTTATTATTTTCTTTGTTTAAACAATGACATTCTATTTAGATTATGTAGTGGGTAAAGGGTGGGGAGGGCAGGAGAGAACAGTAATGAAAATATCATTAATAGAATAATAACATATTTATTTCTTGTAAAAGTTTATAAGTTCTTCAAATGCTATTTCTAATTATACTTTCTTGATTATACTGCTTATGCTTGTTTGTAAATAATCTGTCATGCTTTAACTAATAATAATCAGAACTAAATAAGAGTAAATAATATGTTTTATTTTTAACTCTATTAATATAAACAGTAAGTAACATTCCATTGTATATAGTTCTTACAGCTTTCTCTTACATTTTTTATTTCTGCCTCACTCCCTTTTATTTTCTACTCTCTTTTCTTTTCTTTATTAATATATAGAATGCTTTAGACTGTGTGGGCACAGTGAATAATAGGATTTGTATGAAAATTGAGTTGGGAGAAGAATGCTGAGTTTTATTGCTTGTTGGTAATTTTGAGTTTAATTTCACTTGCATAGAGGCTGTGATGATCTGTGGAATACATTGTGGAGGTTCTGTCATGTTTAGATGCATTTACACTGCTAAATGAATGTTTGTCATTAGTTTTAATAAGTTTCCGCCAAAATGTTAAGAGAGACAATCTGGGATGTGGGCTGTCTTATGCACAATGTCCTTGAGTTACCTCAGAATCTTCAAATCACAGAATTCTCACAGAGAAACTGAAAGCAGTTAGTATAAACATTGACAAGGTTATCACACTGACACACCACAGATTCAGGAAAAATACTCTGTTCATAAAATATGTCAGTTATAATGAGTTTAAATGATGTAGTTTCTTGTAGTAAGTAAATGTCTTATTTTAGAAGGCATAAAAAATGAAACATTTATTTAAATGTTTTTGAAAATTTACTTAACAGCAGCATAATAATCTGTGTTAAAAATTTGTGTTCCAAACATATACTTTACTATAACTCATTTAATTCATCTGATTGACAAACATAAATAATCTTATAACTCTATTCTGGAAGAAATGTCATGTGATATATTTTAAAGCAGTAGGTTAGCATGATTGTAAAATCTGGTTACCAATATGTGTTTGCTGTGCATTATTTTGTATAAAGCAGACAGACTTATTCTAGGGACAGCAAGTAGGATAGTGCTCTACTAACACACAACTCAGTGAGATCAGATATATATATATATGTGTGTGTGTGTGTGTGTGTGTGTGTGTGTGTGTGTGTGTGTGTGTGTGTGTGTGAGTGTGATGGCTTTTTTCTGAGAATCTGCATAACTATCCAATATGATTTATAATAATTTCTATGAATACAATATTTTACTCTATTGACAAAATGAATGTTTGCCACAAGTTTTAATAAGTTTCCCGCCAAAATGTTAAGGGAGACAATCTGGGATGTGGGCTGTCTCATGCATAGTGTCCATGAGTTTCCTCAGAAGCTTCACTCACAGAATTTTCACAGAGAAACTGAAAGCAGTTAGTATAAACATTGACAAGGTTATCACACTGACACACCACAGATTCAGGAAAAATACTCTATTCATAAAATATGTCAGTTATGATGAGTTTGGATGATGTAGTTTCTTGTAGCAAGTAAATATCTTATTTTAGAAGGCATAGAAAATGAAACATTTATTTAAATGTTTTTGAAAATCTACTTAACAGTAGCATAATAATCTGTGTTAAAACCTTGTGTCCCAAACATATACTTTACTATAACTCATTTAATTCATCTGATTGGCAAGCATAAATAATCTTATAACTCTATTCTGGAAGAAATGTCATGTGATATATTTTAAAGCAGTAGGTTAGCATGATTGTAAGATCTGGTTACTAATATGTGTTTGCTGTGCATTATTTTGTATAAAGCAGACAGATTTATTCTAGGGACAGCAAGTAGGATAGTGCTCTACTAACACACAACTCAGTGAGATCATATATATATATATATATATATATATATATATGTGTGTGTGTGTGTGTGTGTGTGTATCTATGTATATATGTGTATGTGTGTGTGTGTGTGTGTGTGTGTGTGTGTGTGTGTGTATATCTGTGTGTGTATATGTATGTGTGTGTGTCTGTGTTTATGTGTGTGATGGCTTTTTTTTTTTTAGGTAACAACGCAGGTGTTTCTGAGAATCTGCATAACTATGCAATATGATTTATAATAATTTTTATGAATACAATATTTTACTCTCTTGACAATAATGAGTTTAAGTAAATGCTCATATACAAACAATTCAAGATTTTTTTGGAAGCTGTTGATAGAATTCACATGACAGAAAATAGATGCATCTTAATGCATGTAATGTCTGAATCATATTAGCCAAAGTTTTTGATTTAAATGAATGTTAGAACATAATTTTCTCTCCTCTTGATTTCTAACATTAAGATTATTTGAATGCTATTAGAATTCAAGTGTTATATATTACATAGATCTATATAATAGTATGAACAGTTTTTTAAAAAAAAAAAAAAAAAAAAAAAAAAGTTTATTTTAGTTTATATGATGCTGTTTTACCAAATGTGTAGTTTTGTCTTGATAGATAATTGAATTGAAAACTGTTAACCTCAGTTAAATATAACTAGTATTAAATTGATAAGGTGGTAGCTGAGGTACTGCTGCTTAGGGTAGGGGGTTAACTTGAGTAGTAAATACTGCTCTAAGTTGGAGTTTTCAACTCCAGGCGGGATGCAAGGTTTAATCCTTACGTTATTTTCACTTGTTCATTGTTATATGTATATAGTTTTGACATCCACAATATATTTTGTACACTCATTGTCACTACAAACAAAATTGAATCCTATACAAAATCCCATAAGAGATTTAATAAATACAGCTATATTTAAAGGTACACCTAAAAGAGGAGATGTAACATTATTTATCTTGTTATTTGTTATTTCGATCATAAGATTCTTGAGTTTTAAAATGCCAAATGACATCTTTAAAAGGAATTTCTTTAAACATTAATGGATTGAATAATCCGTGTAAAAGGGCAAGCCTAATAAGATACATTAATCTACACAAGGCCAATCTAGTCTTCCTGCAAGAAACCCATCTCTTGAAAAAAGATATTGATAAACTAGCCACTAATAAGTATGCAGTATTGGTTAGTTCAGAGCACACTCAGAAAAAGAGGAGTGGCTATTTTATGGAATAAAAGTATGCCCATTCCTAAAACCATTAAGTCTTATCAGGATGACAAAGGAATGTTTTGTATGGTTACAATACAAATTAATGGGAAGACTTACACTTTAATTAATGTATACTGGATACCTGGAATTGGTATTAATACAGTGAAACATCATATTGATAAGATCATATCATTCTCTATAGGGGTATTATTTTAGCTGGTGATTTTAATTGTATACTACATGAAAGTGATACTACCACTATAAAGAAAAGAAGAATTACATCTAATGCAAAACATTTAAATGATTTTGCTAATTCTTATCATTTGAATGATATTAATAATCAGATAGAGTCAAAATCATTACCATACACCTTTTTTCTAACAGATACAAAACTTATTCAAAAATAGATAGGGTCTTTATTTCTAACCAGATGGTAACAGATTTAATTAATTCCAAAATCATTTCATGTCCTATATCTGATCATAACTCAATTGTTTTTGAATTCATGATAAAAATACTCATAATGTTCAGATCAAAAGGATACCAGCATACTTAACTCAGCTAAAAGACTATAAAGAATATATACTTTCAGAAGTACAACATTTTCTAGACATAAATAATACTCCTGAAGTCTCCATTGTCTATGTTTGGGATGCCTTAAAATCATATCTATATGGACAAAGTATCAGATGGTATAATAACAAAAGGAAATCTTGGGATAAGGAATTGTTAGATATTCAAAGTAAACTAGACTCTTATAAACATAATAATAAAGAAAATATTATGGACAAGAAAGTTATTGAAGAAATAAACAAACTAAATGAGAAATACAAAGAAATTAACTCATAAAGTTAAAATAACTTTAGAGAAATACAAGTTTTTGTCTTATTCAATAAGCCCCAAATACTTACATAGACTTAAAAATAAAACAAAAGATTGAATAAACAAAACCATATCAAAGAAATCTTTTCTCTAAGGAAAAAGAAGAATGTTTCTAGTATACCAGAAATACTGGATGAATTTAGAAATCACTTTCACAAGATTAACCATAACAACATTAACATGGAACCTAAAGATAAAATAAAGGAGTTTATAACCACAAACATGAATAAAAAGCTTAATAAACAACAGATTAAACTATTGGACAAGAGTATTTCATATACAGAAGTTATTACACAAATAAATAAGCTTAAATCAAACAAAGCACCGGTAATGATGGTATTATACCAGAGATATATAAAATCCTTTCTAAAACTACATATTCATTAATACATAAGATTTTATTCTGGCCCAAACTGAGTTAATAACCCCCATCTTGGCAATATACATTTATTTCACCAATTTTAAAACCTAATAAAGATCCAACTAGATGTTCTTCATATCGACCCATCTCATTACTTAATGTTGATTATAAAATGTTTATGAGTATTTTTGCTGATAGATTGAAGACAATTATCCCGGCATTATAGACATAGATCAGACGGGCTTCATTGTAAATAGAAATACTTTTGATAATATAAGAAAAACTTTAACATTAATTGATTTTGCAAATAGGAAAAGAAAGATTTAACACTTATTAGTCTTGATATAGGTTCAGCATTTGATTCAGTAAGTTGGGACTATCTGTTTACCTTACTGAAGTGCACAAATTTCTCTGATGCATTTGTAAATTTAATTGAGCATTTATACAAAGGAACGCTGGCTTATATTAAGGTAGGAACATATGTTTCACAAAAATACCCATTCTTAAAGGTACAAAGCAAGGATGTCCACTTTCTCCACTATTATTCACTTTAGTAATGGAGCCTTGGGCTAATTTGATTAGAAACAGTACTGACATAGAGGGTTTTGAAATAGAAGACAATACAACATCAAAAATTCAACTTTTTGCAGATGATGTTCTAATTACATCAGCAGGATCTAATTCTTCTATGCAGTCTTTATTTGATAAAATGATGAATTTTAAAAGTATTTCTGGTTTAATATTCAATGAAGAAAAAACTAAAATACTACCTATATATACATGAAAAAATACTCTCATTAGTGATTTTACCAAATATGTACCCAACTCAGGTCAGATAACTTATTTAGGTATAATACTATCTAAAGATATTAAATCTATTATATATAATAACTATAATACCTGTTTTCTTAATATACAAAATCTTTTAATACCTGGAATAATATGTATTTTACTATGGAGGAGAGACTTACAATTATTAAAATGATAATATTCCCCAAGATTTTATACTTAATACAATCAATAATACTTTCACCTACAAAAATAACTATCAAGAAACTGAATACACTAATGTTAAATTTCTTATGGGCACCTAATAGACCTAGGATTGCATTAAAGAAACATACTAATAGCTGGTCTCAAGGGGTATTTCTTTTCCAGACTTTAATTTATATATTATCTCTTCTATTATAAAAGTTATTACTTTATTAATAGATCGGTCATATGTCGCAAAATGGAAAGATTATTGGGAGCTAATTAGTATGCACTTCATGAAAATCTCCTTAACACATAAAAATATGATTATAAATAACTCCATGTTGTGGTTGCTAAAGGAATTTTGTACTTCACCTATTACACCTAAACATATGGTCTGTTACCCATTAAATATTATTATTAGTTATCGTAACTTTATATTCATGCACCCTAAGTATAGGGAATGGAATTTTATTGTATTCCTATAATTTATACTCAGGGTATGCTTATGTCATCTACTTCTGAAGGAGCTCATTTAGCTATAGATAATAATCTAAAGTACTGGTATCAGCTGATATCTGATAATAAAGTTAAAAATCTAGATTTCTTAAAACAAGAATTTGATCTAAGAGAAACTTGCTGGTTAGAGGTTCAGATCTTTAGACAACATCTCATTGATAGAATAGATCTAATGTCTATAACAATTAAAGAATCTATTCCAAAACTGATTGATTACTTGATAATAAATTTACAGCATAAAGTTTCTGATAAAGGTAAACTTTCATATATACATAAAATTATCAGACAAGAAACTTTTACAATGTAGATTCATACTGGAATTATTTCACCTCTATTAATGGGGACCCACCAACTCAACAAGATAAACAATATATATTGGAATCTGCTTATAGAACTACATCTTCCATTGTCTGGAGACTTTATACATGGACATTTTACATAGATCTTTTATACACCTTTGATGATGAATAAAATTAATAATAAAGATAATCTATGTAAGAGATGTAATGTAGAAATTAATGCTGACTGGGCTCATATGTTTTATGACTGTATGAAGTTGAAAGAATACTGGAAGTCAATTAATGAATTTTGCAGGCTCTTTTTACAGATAATTTCATTATTTCTAAGTCTCTTATATTATTCAACACACCTGTACCTCAATGTGTTAAAAGATTAAGCTTCCCTTGTTATGGTCTATCCTAGCAGTGGCTAGGAAAATAATAACTAGAAATTGGATTTCAGATACACCTCCTTCGTTCAATGAATTTAAAAATGTTATGAATATAATGTGTCATATGGAAATAAGCACAATTAGAATGAGAACAACTAGAAAAACATCACATTTTATTGTATGGGATAATTTACAAAATTTGTTAAAAAAATTCTAATTTCAATAGCACAGTATTTTAGTTTAATTAATTGATCTGATTGTAGTGGATGTCTTTGTAAATACTTTAGTTGTTTTGTTGACTATTATAATAATACCTATTTTTAATTATTTGTATAAAATTGTTATGATATTTCTCTTATATGTTAAAACAATAAACTTGTTTTAAAAAAAAAAATTAAGAGAGGGAACCCAGCCACTGGGGATGCACAAGCCAGTGCATTTCTTTGTGCCAGTCCCAAGCCCGGATAAATGGGGAGAGTTGCGTCAGGAAGGGCATCCGGCGTAAAAATTATGCCACATAACTTATGGCGCGAAAATTTCATATTTCCATACCCGATCGGTCGAGGCCCGGGTTAACAACAACCGCCACCAGTACTGTTAGCCAACAGGGTGCTGGCGGAAATTGGGCTACTGTTGGCCGAAGGAGAAGAGGAGGGCAAAGGCATGCCCGAAGGCAGGAAGAGAGGAGGAAGGTTAGGAGTGTAGCAGTGAGGGTAGGAACTTTGAATGTTGGCAGTATGACTGGTATAGGAAGAGAGCTAGCTGATATGATGGAGAGAAGGAAGGTTGATATATTGTGCGTGCAAGAGACCAGATGGAAGGGAAGTAAGGCCAGGTGTTTAGGAAACGGGTTCAAATTGTTCTATCATGGTGTGGATGGCAGGAGAAATGGGGTAGGGGTTATACTAAAGGAACAATATGCCAAGAGTGTTTTAGACGTGAAGAAAGTGTCTGACAGAGTGATGTTTATGAAGCTCGAAATTGATGGTGTAATGATGAATGTTGTTAGTGCATATGCTCCACAAGCTGGGTGTGCGATGGATGAGAAAGAGAAAATTTGGAGTGAGTTGGATGAAGTTGTGGAGACTCTACCCAAGGGTGAGAGTCTAGTGATTGGAGTGGACTTTAATGGGCATGTTGATGAAGTGAACAGAGGGGATGAGGAAGTGATGGGTAGGTATGGTGTTAAGGAGAGGAATGCAGAAGGTCAGATGATTGTGAATTTTGCGAAAAGGATGGACATGGCTGTGGTGAATATGTATTTTAAGAAGAGGGAGGAGCACAGGGTGATGGACAAGAATAGAGGAAGATGCACACAGGTGGATTATATCCTATGTAGGAGGGCCAGCCTGAAGGAGATTGGAGACTGTAAAGTGGTGGCAGGGGAAAGTGTAGTTAAGCAGCATAGAATGGTGGTCTGTAGGATGATGTTGGTGATCAAGAAGAGGAGGAGGAGTGTGAAAGCAGTGCCAAGGATTAAATGGTGGAAGTTAAAAAAGGGTGATTGTGAAGTGAAGTTTAGGGAAGAGTTAAGACAGGCACTGGGAGGCAGTGGAGAGTTACCGAATAGCTGGGTAACTACAGCAGAACTAGTAAGGAAGACTGCTAGAAAGGTGCTTGGTGTGACATCTGGACAGAGGAAGGAGGACAAGGAGACCTGGTGGTGGAATGAGGAAGTACAGGAGAGTATACAGAGGAAGAGGCTGGCGAAGAAGAAATGGGATTGTCAAAGAGATGAAGAAAGTAGACATGGGTATAAGGAGATGAGGCGCATGGCAAAGAGAGAGGTGGCGAAAGCTAAGGATAAGGAATATGGAGAGTTGTATGAGAGATTGGACACTAAAGAGGGAGAAAAGGACCTGTACCAATTGGCTAGAGAGAGGGACAGAGCTGGGAAAGATGTGCAGCAAGTAAGGGTGATAAAGGATAGTGAGGGAAAGGTACTCACAAGTGAGGAGTGTGTGTTGAGTAAATGGAAAGAGTATTTTGAGAGGCTGATGAATGAAGAGAATGAGAGAGAGAGAAGGTTGGATGATGTGGGGATAGTGAATCAGGAAGTGAAACAGATTAGCAAGGAGGAAATAAGGACAGCTATGAAGAGGATGAAGAATGGAAAGGCTGTTGGCCCAGATGACATCCCAATGGAAGCATGGAGGTGTTTAGAAGAAATGGCAGTGGAATTTTTAACTAGATTGTTTAATGAAATTTTGGAAAGTCAGAGGATGCCTGAGGAGTGGAGAAAAAGTGTTTTGGTACCTATCTTTAAGAATAAGGGTGATGTGCAGAGCTGCAGTAACTACAGAGGGATAAAATTGATCAGTCACAGCTTGAAGTTATGGGAGAGAGTAGTAGAAGCTAGGTTAAGAAGGGAGGTGATTAGTGATCAGCAGTATGGTTTCATGCCAGGAAAGAGCACTACAGATGCGATGTTTGCTCTGAGAGTGTTATTGGAGAAATACAGAGAAGGCCAGAAGGAGTTGCATTGTGTCTTTGTAGACAGGGTGCCTAGAGAAGAGTTGTGGTATTGTATGAGGAAGTCGGGAGTGGCAGAGAAGTATGTAAGAGTGGTACAGGATATGTACGAGGGTAGTATGACAGTGGTGAGGACTGCAGTGGGAGTGACAGATCCGTTTAAGGTGGAGGTGGGATTACATCAAGGATCAGCTCTGAGTCCTTTCTTATTTGCAGTGGTGATGGACAGGTTGACAGATGAGATCAGACAGGAGGCCCCGTGGACTATGATGTTTTCAGATGACATTGTGATCTGTAGTGAGAGTAGGAATCAGGTTGAGGAGACTCTGGAGAGGTGGATATATGCTCTAGAGAGCAGAGGAATGAAGGTCAGCAGGGCTAAGACAGAATATATGTGTGTAAATGAGAGGGAGGGTAGAGGAATGGTGAGGATGCAGGGAGTAGAGTTGGTAAAGGTGGACGAGTTTAAGTACTTGGGATCAACAGTTCAGAGTAATGGTGAATGTGGAAGAGAGGTGAAGAAGAGAGTACAGGCAGGGTGGAATGGGTGGAAAAGAGTGTCAGGAGTGAGTTGTGACAGACGGGTACCAGTAAGAGTGAAAGGGAAGGTCTACAAGACAGTAGTGAGACCAGCTATGTTATATGGGTTGGAGACAGTGGCATTGACAAAAAGGCAAGAATCAGAGCTGGATGTGGCAGTTAAAGATGTTAAGATTTGCACTCGGCGTGACTAGGATGGATAGGATTAGGAATCAGTATATTAGAGGATCAGCTCATGTTGGACAGTTTGGAGACAAAGCAAGAGAGATGAGATTGCGTTGGTTTGGACATTTGCTGAGAATGGATGATGGGTATATTGTGAAAAAGATGATAAGGATGGAGCTGCCAGGTAAGAGGAAAAGAGGAAGGCCTAAGATAAGGTTTATGGACGTGGTGAGAGAGGACATGCAGGCGATTGGTGTGACAGAGCAAGATGCAGAGGATAGGAATAAATGGAAAGAGATTATCCGCTGTGGCGACCCCTAATGGGAAAAGCCGAAAGATGATGATGATGATTAAAATTAACAGAGGAATGCAAAAAAAGAGGATTGATGATAACACAAAAAAAAGAAAGAAAAAAAAAGTAGCTATGAACTCGTCATGGTTGGAGCCCACTGCACTGAACTCAATCCACCTCTCTAGAAGTTCAATGAGGCAGTCAGTGCCCTTAACCAAAAAGCTACATCATCAAAACTACCTTGAGACATCATACATAAAGGTACCCCTGACCCACCTTAGATGCTAAAAGTTTTCAACACCTACTATAAAAAGACATCTGTTCCAAGTAGTGTACCTGAATCAGAATTACAAACTTGAAATACCCAAAAGTATAACTGTTATGAAGGAATTTCACCCGAATGCATTTCCTTAATATAATGGGAAGGTCAGATATAAGGTTTGGCAGTTGGCTCAGAGGATTACTACTGTGAGCCTTAAACAAACTACTTCCTGTGGTATAGGGTTTGAGCCCATCAGCCTCCATCTGTCTACTGTGTGACCTTGAGTAAGTCACTTAACGAGAAATGGGGCTAGGCTCCTTAATAGTTTCCTGGACTGCATGCCTAGTAACAACCTATATAAGCCAATTCATGTGGAGGTGCATAGTTTAAAGCTATAGCCTTTAATTTGTCTGGCAGTTGACGCACAGGGTTAAGGCTGTGAACTGTAGTTCCTGTGCTATGGTGTTTAATTCCCCTCAGGCATCATTTGCCTACTGTGTGATCTAGAGCAAGTCAATTAACCAGACACTGCCTGGAGGCAACTGTGGATATAAGCTGGGTTCCTCACTGATCTCCTGGACTGCAAGCCAACCTGTAAACCTATGCACCTTTCTGAAAACAATGTAGTAGCATTACTATTGACAGCTACAGAAATGCAGTTGATATCCAACATTCAACTATATTCAAGGACAGAACCTTTCCAACCAAATATGTGGTTTAGAAGCACCTCATTTAGACTCCTGGAGCATTATGCAAGGCAGACAAATAGAGCATTATACCAGTGGTTGTAGCCTTGGTATCAAATAAATCAGAGGAGAATATGACTTCCTGTTTGCTTCCTTTTATAATTGGCTAAACACTCTGATAGAGCCTTATATTTACATGATTATTGACTCTGAAGTGACTTTTTCCACAATAAAATGATGCAGATTTCACTTTAACCAAATAATCTGGAAACAAGTAATGTATCAATCCATTAGTCTTCATCTATGAAAATGGCAAACATTTTGCTCAGCAGATCAAGTAAATACTTGCTGTATGTTACCTGCCTAAAATGGAAATAACTGAGTTTTGGCAGCCTGATGAATTCCTTCCCAGATTGTGGTCAACCAACAGTTTGTTGCTTCAGGGAAAACTATAATGATTGGCCCCAAAATACTAAATAAGATTAAAATATAGAAGGGTTTGTCATCAGAGAGCAAGAATGCGTCTACCCAAGTACTCTGTTTTTGGAACAGATCTACTATCTGCAACGAATGTGGAAGAAAGAGTGTGAAGGACAGCTAGCAAGACTACAAGGCCAGCTACTGGGCAAGACATCTTCATTTCCTTATTGGTTCTAGAAAGATCTGAAGGGTAGAGTAAGCACTAATAAATATAGGCATAACAATTGGGGAAATAAATACTAACTATGAAGAGTGAAGTTATTATGATAAACCAATATCCAGAAGATGGTTAGTTTGACAAAGTACATTGTAGAGTTAAAATTCAGTCTTCTATATTGTCTTTTCTAAAATGCATTGCAATCTTAAATACATGACAGTACAGTACATACTGATGGATTTTACTTGTGTTAAACGGAAATGAGTGTCAAATGAATTAATGCTGAATGCAATTTAAGTCAGTGGCACAGGTAGCATGCTCACCTAGGGTGCAGAAGGCTGTCAGTTCTATTCCCACACCAGTCAGATGAGTTGCTAACACTGCAGTGCAGTACAAAGGGTGTTGCTGTATGTCTGAGTGTGTCATTTTTCAGATGAGACATTAAACTTAGGTCCGATCTGCATGAGTTGGTGGTAGCTCAAATGGATGTAAAAGATCCCATTATACTAACCAAAGAGTAGGAGAAGCTCCTTAATGCTCTGGACAAATTTCCCGAAGTACTATAACACCTTGAGTCTCCCCTGAAAAGAGGCTACTAGCCTAGTGTGAATAACTCAGTCAACAAAGGAAAACTAAATAAATGTTTTACAACATATATTTTCCTAGCACAGATGGACTTGTTTTTTTAAAATGAACTAAAAGCAAACATGCTAGAATGTGCTAATTTAAAGAGATAAAAAAGATTACTGCAATCTTTGAGGTAACACAGTCAAAGTGCTTTAACATTGACCAGTGGAAGCAAAAATGGTAGATTTAAGCAATGGGCTAAACAAAGGCACTGGACTTGTGTTCATAAAATAACAGACTATGTAGCAAGAAATATTCACAATGAAAAAAATCATATAATTTTTTTTAATCTGCTAACTATAAATTACATAGACATGTTCTTATTTCTAATCAAGATGAGTTAAAATACAAAAGTGTACTGTTTGCCTTGATAACTGAAGCAAGGTTTAATTTTCACACCACCCTGCATAAACGTCAAACTAAAATCAATTGTGTTTGTTCAACATAGTGAAAGATTTCTCTGTCTATTTTAGTAACATCGTATGTGTATTATAATGTTTCATATCATCATGGAGGACATAAAATTCAGAAGGACCATTTAACATCAATAAGAACATTTTAAAATGGAACACTGCCATTCACATTCATTACCATATTGCTGATTTCGTATTAAAGGCATGCATTCTCTTTTCCTGGAAATAAACAGGAAGTTCAATTTAGCATTTGGGAATCTTTATTTCTGGCCGTACCTCCCTAGCTTGCCTGGTCTAATAGTAGCAATCTCCTTTACATTTATCTGATAACATTAGAGAAGTTATGGGATTTAGGACAAAAATATCTTCTGCAGTGATTGATAAGGAATCAATAACCATTTTAATGTATGTCAAATACCTCCATATATCCAAACATCATTAAAGACATTTCTGGATTTTTGTGCCCCCTTTCTAAAATGTCCAGCTAAAACTTTTCATATGACTGGTGTTTACACGTGTTTCAATTTACTGTACTTTGTTAGAAGTACTATGCAGTCTTATAGGTATATGATTTTATTATGACTCAAAAGGACCATGTGTCTTAACTTGTTACCAAGTGCAGTAATAAATAAATATTTTCTCACTGAACGTACAGTCAACACTGAAGACGCATTTCTTACCATATATTTTCAACTTCACTTTTGGTGATACTGCAAAAATATTAAGTTGTAAAACTCTGTTTTGCTAATGTCATTTGTGAACTCCATTCATTGCTTGACATGTTACTATTTAACATCATCCTTTGCCGCTTTCCTTATACTGACTAGTAATATTCGATAGTTTGTCACTAATGAGATAAGAAGGAATGGCTGTTACCTCTGTAAATATTCTTTCTTTTATTTCCATAACATAATTCTCTGTATTACATTTTCTTGGAAGGAAGCTTTATTGTAAGAAGCCTACTGAACAACCTTACTTGGAGCTTGTTAGCTGTAATGCTATGTAAAATCAGAACCTAGGCTTAGGACAACTGATGTGAAAATGTGTCAGATACTAGTGGATAAATTACAGATGCATTGCTAGACGTGTGCATTTCCAGGCTTTTGTTTACTATCTCATTAGTTATCACCTTCAGAACTTCCAAACATTTTCTTCTAGCACCCTGATGACAGCTCAAGTCAAACGTCTATAATAAAGCATCACGAAAACAAAGAAGCCATCTTTTTAAATAGCAGCTGTGCTCTATGTATACTCCACTATTGTTTGGCCACCCGACTACTGACTGTGTTTCCACTCCCTTTATTCTTCTGGTTAGACTCATCTTATTTTGCTATCTTTCTCTCCTGAGTTCTTTGATTCAATGCCTTTGTTCCACTGACATGTTTCTCTGGTAAATTTTAGCACCCTCTTGCCTATCTTTAATACTCATATTTGCAGTCATCCTTGATGAAGTTTCTTTTATTTCTGCTCTGGCTTAATTCTTAGAATAATTTTTGCTACTTTATGTCTCTAACACAGTTGGGTAGCATTCGAAAGACATGTGTGCATAAATGGGTGTGCCTTCTTTGAAGGTTGGGCGTTGAGCTGGCACCTTGGCGTTTTGTAAAAAAAATCTACTGCCAATCATTAGCGGACTGGAGTTCGCTGTGGCGACCCCTTAAAGGGAAAAAGCCGAAAAGACAAACAACAACTCTGTATGATTATTAATCTTCTTAAGGATTTTTATCCAAAATCCTAGTCTCTCTTCACCCTTGAACACCCCCCATTTCAGCATCATTTCTTTCCAGTTTGATTTAGGACCTTCTGCTTGAATTCTCTATGTATGTATATCTAGCTATCCATAAACCTTAACTGTGCAACTCTAAACTACCCCTTCAAATTAAATAACTCTACACCACCTTGTTATATTAGGAGAACCAACTTATCCTACTTAGCTATTGCTCTCTTTCCAAATACATTTCTTCACCTATTTATGAATTGTTATACATAACTTCTGTGGTTGATAAAGATATGTCAGACTTGTATATATAAGACTACAAGCAATAAATACATTTTCACTGCCTTACTGCCTGTTACTATTGATATCCATAATCAAGTGTCAGAACCACGGCCTTAAGCTCAATACCAAAAGATGCATAGTCATTCCCTTTGGGAAGAACACAGTACCCATGAACTACCACATCTATGGTAGTCCACTGAACACCGAAGGTGTCATAAGAGATCTGGGAACACAAGTGGATAGCAACCACTCCTTTGATAATCACACTGCCACTGTGGTCAGAACATCCTTCTATGTGGCACATCTCATTTCAAAGGGTTTTGCATCCAGGAAGAAAGAGGTCATTGTCTCTCTCGACTCTTCCCTCATTAGACCAATTATTGAATACAATGCCCCATTCGGCATGTACCTCATTAGACATATGCAACAACTGGAAATACCATAAAAATACCTCACTAAGAGGATCCTAGACCGTAAACACTTGCCCTATGCGGAAAGACTAAAATAACTCCAGCTTTTCTCAGTATCATATCACCTACTTAGAGGCAATCTCTGCTTGACCTACAAAGCCATGTCAGACCCAGTGCTGTTAGATATGCTACATCTAAAGAAATCAAAATCCCTCCATGCCACATGCTCCAGAAACCTCAACCTCATTACCACAAGCAACAGAACTTGCTTGGGGGACAGGTTCCTAACCCAGAGACTGCCCATGCTCTGGAATAGACTTTCCTTACATGTCAAGCAGAGCACCTCACTGGACCTCTTCAAGAGAAATCTTCACAAGTGGATGGGAAACAGAAAATTCATCCCGGGGATCATTTCAGTGGCCCTGCTGGACAGAGGCACTAGGAAATAATGTCAGGCGGCGTGTTGCCAGGGAATCCTTTGGGCTAGTCTTGTAAAGGCTCCAGGGCCATTACCCTAGTACACAACTATGAACCTAAGAGCACTCATTTTCTAATTTTTTTGTATTATTTTTTGTTTAGTACCTTCCTGCATTTTACTAGCTGCCATAAGGTAAACATTTTTAACTTCAGTACCTAAATACTTCATCTCACCATGTCCCTATAGGTATAGGTACACACTTACATACAGATATTTAAGGCACAGGCAATACAGCCTTACTAGCATGGCATTATACTGACACAATCATCCTCATAATAAGTGTCCAAGTTATTCTTCAAAATAGCTATGCTCATTGTTTTTTTAATATAATTTGGCAGTCTATGTCATGCATCAGCTATTCCAACAAAGAACCAATTAGTACACTTTTCATTCCTATATAATCTTCAACATAGGTTTTCTAATGATTGTATGCTACTCTTTGATAACCCCAAACGTTCCCACAGGTTGCTGTTTCTAAATGCGCTATATACCTGAATGAAGTATTTTCTTACATATCTGTATAAGACACTGTACAAGTTCAGATATTTTAATCTTTCTTAATAACTTAAGCTTTCCCATCCACAGATGCTCTTGGCATATTTCTGTAGTGCTCTTTCCAATTTACTCAAGCTAGTTTTCTTATAAGGTTTCCATATTATTATTTCATACCCTAGTTTGGGTCTAATCTAGCTACTGTACAAACAATGGTTTCATAGTTTCTGATTTCATACACTTTATAAATCCTTTTGTACAAACTACAGTATTGTAACTATCATTAACTGATCATTAACCAATTGTTTGATATGATCAGAAAAACTCAAAGCTGGGTCTGGCCATATACCCAGGTCCTTAAATAAATGCACAGTTTCAATCACTGTGTGCCGTATTAGAGATTTAGCCTTAAATCTATGTCTTCTAAATATCAAATGCTTAGTTTTTCAGCAAGTATTAGCATACTATTCTCCTGTGTGCATATGGTCAATTTAGTCCAGTTCTTTTGCAGTCATGCCCTATCTGCATATTGCTGAACAAATTCATGCACAGGAACACAGTTTACTGTTATAACCTTTGATGTATCTTCTTCGTTTTATATCCTGAAAAGAACTGAGCTGTTACGAAATGCTCCACAACATTAACATGTGCTTTTCGAGAGTTATCATATGCAAAGTAATATATGCAAATACATCTTTTCTAGATTAACATGCTGATTATATTCTTGATTTTGTCAGTCCCTTAATTTCTTTGCTAATGGTTCTAAAGATAAAGCAAACAACAAAGGGGAAATGGAAATCCCTGCCTGGTTTCTCTATTTAAATACAGCTTGCCAGAGAGGAACCCTTCTAGCTTAATTCTTGACTCCAACCCTTGATATTCCCTCCTTATTAAACCATGTTATTACATCAGGAAACTTCAATACTCTACCACTTTCCTACTCATAAAATCCCAGGTGACTTTACTGAAAGGTTGCTGTGTATCAAGACCCACAGGCAATAGCAGTGCTTTTGTATATTCTGCTTCCTTCTGGATCATCATTGTTCATTTAAGGATGTCAATCACTTGCCTCCCCTCCACAAAGCCACACTGATCCATATTCATCAATTTTGGCAAAACCTTTCTGATTTTTTTTACATGATGTAGACATATAAAGACATTATAATTATGGTTTAAAATCTAAATGAGGCTATAGGAAACCAGACCTGAAGGGTCGTCATGATATCTGGGTAACAAAGCCACCATTGTTGTCTTCCATGATGCTATTTTAATATTTTAACATATCGGTAAAGAAAACATTCTAGATCTTTACCACTTTCTAACCTACTAACTTCCAAATTTCCACAGGAATACCATCTGTTCTTTGAGGCTTCCCTTTTGATTGATAACAAATCACCAATTTTATCTTGTCTCTTCCCATCTTGGCTCTTAATTGTTGAACCTTGCCTTCCTCTAACATTTGGTTAATTAAGTATTCCATAAATATTTCCATCTGTACATTCTCTTGGTTTCCCCATTACTCTGGTTAATAGAATTTTTCATAGAATTTCCAAAATATCTCTGGTACTTCAGTAGGGTCTCTAGTTATTCTTGTCATAGGCTCCACGAGTTAGGCAACAGAATGTAGAAATGGTTGTAGACAAAATCATTTTGCCAAATGTTTTTGTGCTCCACAGATATTATCAAAAATAGTTTTTTAACTGCAACCTTTCTAGAGTTATGCAGTATCTAAATTACGCCCTTAATTCCACTTTAGCACTCAAGTTGTTGTTCTTATGAGATTCCAATTCTTCTGCAAAATGTTTAAAATGCATCAACCTTTCTCAGTAATTTCAGTCACTTCTTTTCCATAGTTCTTTCTTTCTTACTTCTACCATGTGTTAAACTCAATTTACATTTTATCCCTTCGAAAGTAATTTCTATCTTCCTTAAATCTAAAATAATTTCCACTACCCATATCTTAAGTTCCTCTTTTCTTAACAGATAAGTTAAACGAAGTGACAGTATCTTATTTTTATATTATAACTGCATCTTTTTCTTAGTATCAGTGCAAGGTCTCAAAGCCTTCAATGAAATATACATGTTCCTGTGAAATAAAATGTCTATCCAATCCAGTCCAGTTATTTTATCATGGAGAATACGACTACATCTACTCGGTCACCATCTTCCTTCACAGGACAGAGACCATGGACATGACACTGGTCCTCTGTCCCTTAATTAACAGGATCTCTACCAAAAATAACACCTCTGCAAACTGGTCTTTTGGAAATGCTGTACTTGTGAGCAGTAGCTAATGGAGATTATTGTCATTTGTCCAACAGCCCATGGACATTACATTAGTTCTCTGTCCATTAAATAGCAGGATATCTGCCACAAGTCACACCTCTGTGAACTGACATTGTATAAAAACTGCACCTGTAAGTAGTAACTAACTGAGATTATTGTCATTTTATAATAGTCCAATGACATTGCATTGGCCCTTTGTCTCTTAAATAGCAATATCTTTGCCACAAGTCATGTCTGTGAAATGTCCTTGTACAAAAGCTGCATGTGTGAGCAGTAACCAGATGACATAACTGTAATTGTTGAATGGCATGTGGACATTACATTAGTCCTCTGTCCCTTAAATAGCAACAGTTCTGCTATACGTCACACCTTTGAGAACTGGCCTTTTGGAAAAGCTGCACCTATGAGCAGTAGCTAACTGAGAATACTGTCATTGTGCAACAGCGTATGGACATTATATTGGTCCTCTGTCCTAAAAGCAGTAGGTGTTCTGCCATAAGTCATGGTCTGGTGAACAGGCATTGTGCAAAAGCTGCACCTGTGAGCAGTAGCTGACTGAGATTACTGTCATTGTGCAGTATTCCATGGAAATTACATGGGTCCACTGTCCCTTAAATAGCAGGAGCTTTGTTACATGTCACATCTCTATGAACTGGCCTTGTACAAAAAAGCTGCACCTGTGAGCAGTAACTTATTTGAGATTATTGTCATTATACAACTGCTCATGGGCATTACGTTGGTCCTCTGTCTCTTACACAGCACAGGCTCTGTCACATAACCCCTCTTTGAATTGGCCTTGTGCAAAACTGCATCTCTGAGTCTTAACTTGCCTGAGATTACTGTCACTGTGCAATAACTCATGGACATTACACTTGTCTTCTGATGGTTAAACAGTAGATGTCACACCTCTGAAAACTGTCCTTGTGCAAATGTACATCTGTAAGCATTAGCCAAATAAGACTGTTGTCATTGTCCAATAGCCTGTGGATGTTACCTTGGTCCTCTACCCAGTAAATATCAAGAGCTCTGCCCAGTGCTGGTGCTAGGTTATTTTGCATCCTAGGCTAAACTTATTAGTGCACCCCTTGTTTTACAAATAAGTTACTTTTTTTTAATTGAGGTTAATGAAAAAAGTAACAATGATTTAAATCGACATATTTATTGACATCAAACAAAAATTACACATAGATTACACAATCAACATTTAATTTTTTTGCTTTCTGCTTTGCAAAATTTGTCACTAAATCCTTCAAGTCCAGTGTGAAAGCGAGGTCATATTCAATTGAAATTGTTGCCAAGTCTACAAGTCTGTTTTGCAAGTAAGTTTTGATAAGTTTCAACTTTGAGAAACTACGTTCACCACTTTACACTGAAACTGGAAGTGTTAGCAGCATTTTTAGGGCAATGAAAACATTAGGTACACAGTCGACTGTTTTTTGTTGTACTATGAAGAGAAGTACTTCTTGTGTTGGCACAGACTTTGGAAGTCTTCAAGCTGCTGCTTGAAGTTCACAGCAGAGATCCATAGCATCAATATCTTTGTTAGAATTACACTTCAAAGCCTTTTCGAAATTTTTGCAGTCAGTTAATATATCTGCAGATGCCTTTTTGTTGATTAAGTATACATTGTACAGGAAGCCAAATAGAATATTATGCTGTTCTAATTGATGGTAACTCTCTTCAACAGATTGGGTAGCCATGTCTAAGACAGAATAGTAAAAGCCTACCGTAAATTTGTGCTTAGGATCTTGTGGTGTCTCATCTTGAGCTTCATATTCAAACTGCCATTTTTGTCTCCTTCTTCTAACTTGCTCTGTACCAAAGTTTGGTTGCGTTTCTAGTCCCTAGGCAATCTCAGCAGCATCAACCAAAACCTGTTCAAAACCCTTATCACTTCTGCAAGTTAAAAGATAGTTCTTGGTTATCTGAAGTTGTTTTGTTTCTGAATTTAAATCAGCTTCCTTCCTTTGCAATGCTTTGCTAGTAATATTTACTTCACAAAGAATGTTATGCCATGCAACAAGAGATACCATGAACTGGAACTTGCAAATTGCATCAGCAAGGGCCTTTGCTTCGATGCAGGAATTATTTCCAGCTGGTGAACCTTCTTTTAAGTCTTGGGTCATCAAAGAGTTGCATTAATGCATCATATATACTACCTAGATGATACCTCAGTGGCTTCAAAGCATCGATCCGACTATCCCATCTTGTTTCGCTTAATGGTTTAATGGTTAAGTCCAAGACATGGCTACATAAAACTTGCCAACGATGAGCTGATGCAAAGAAATTGTATAATCTGTTGGACTAACGTGAAGAATCTGGACACATCTAGGCAACACTGATGCATCACTGACCACTAAATTTAAAGACTGTGCATTGCAGGGAACAAAAAAGACTCATGGACTTATATCTAGAATTCTCTTTTGTACACCATGTTCTATGCCTTTTATATTACTTCTGTTATCATATCCTTGACCACAGAGATTCTCGATTGCTAATTCCATTTGTTCAAGCTGTTCAATCAAAGTTTCTGTCATGAAGAAACCTGTAGTTTCCTTTAGTGTAACAAATCCTAAGAAATGTTTCCTTATTATTACGTCACGCTTGAACATCTCACTATATGATGGTTTGATAACATCAACAAAACCTACAATTAATGTCATCTGTTCAGTATAGCTAATGTCTGGTGTGCAATTCAAGATAACTGAGTAGTATTTTGCTGATTTCACAAGTGACAAGATCTTCTTTTATAGCGCCTGCTAGGATATGTAGAAGTTCATTTTGAATATCCTTTCTGAAGTAATGGTCCATTATTTCTTGATTTTTTTACTTTACGTAAATGTTTGTTCATTACAGGGTCAAAAAGGGCTAGATATTCAACAAACTTAAAAAAAATTACCATTACTGGCATTGTACAACTTTTCATTAGTACCATGAAATGCCAGGTTTTAAGTGCCAAGTACTCTGACGAAAGCAATGAAACATTCCAATATTTTTTGTCAATATTGTTTTTGTTCTTTGATTTTTTGCTGTTTAACACTTTCGACTGTTTTTCTTTTGATAAATGCAAATCAAGTTCTTTCCAGGTCTAATAGTTATCTAAATGAAAAGTATTCCTCTCTGGTAAAGATATAACTGCTCCAATGTTTTTTCAATCTTTTGAACCTCAACCAGTGTATATGATTTGATCTTGCGAGGTTAAAAACGAAAACAAAAACAGCAACAAAAAAGACGACACTGTCATTAAGTATACTTTTTTTCACACAAACAATACTTAAGAGTTCAGAGCTTGTGGTCGATCTTAATTCATTAAATGCACATTACTCTTGCAAAGTAAGACAGAACTGCAGTCATTCTATTTGCATATAGGCATTGCCCCCATTCTAACTGCTTACCCAGAGAACATGCTTTTAGCTTACAATGTTTAAAATAATGAAAATAAAAGGCCACAATTACATTACTGTATTTCTTTCATATCACATAGCCAAGAACTTACACGTGATCTTACGTCAGTTCACCAATACACACTGTACTTATGCAAGAGTACATATTGTGTCATTAACAAACAGTCCTATTTATCTTGACTACCCCTAAAAAACAATATTAGGTTAGAAAAATAAGTCATCCTTAAGCTGCTCCCTAGAACACACTGCAGACCTAGTATCCCTTTGACTCCTGCTAGGATATTAAAAAAAAAAAAAAAAATATATATATATATATATATATATATATATATATGTATATATAACAATAATAATAATAACAACAGTAAAGAAAGTCATCAACAGCTCCCAAAATACACAGACCATTAGTATATGGTTGACCATGCCAGACAGTGTATTACAGTATAAAAAAAAAAAAAAAGTCCCCCAAAAAACTGCATCGCCAGTATCTGGTCAACCTTGCCAGCATACTATAAAAACAAAAGTCATCAACAGCCCCCAAAACACAAGGACCACTAGTATTTGGTTGACCATGCCTGTGTATTACATAAAAAAAAAAAAAAAAAAAACTCATCAACAGCCCCCAAAACACACACACTACCTAACCTTATCTACTACTAGTATCTGGTTGACCATGCCAGGAGTGTTCGAAAATCACAAACTGCCCCCAAAACAGCCAGCCCACTGCAGACTTCGTCTTCTACTATGATCTGGTTGACCTTGCCAAACTCCAGGCCCAGGATGTTAGAAAGAAAGAACAAATATATAACCAGTCCACCATTTCATTTTAAACAGTATCTGGTCGATCCTGCCAAAAATAATAAATTAAATACATAAGTTATCTGGTTGAACATGCTAGGAAAAAAAAATGCAATCTATAGTATCTGGTTGCCCTGCCAGGGAAAATAATGCAATATGTATATCTGATTGTCCCTGCTGGGAAAAAAAAAAGTCAGAAGAACCCATTAATTTTTTTCATACTTAGCTGAAAAGAAACTATCACTGTAGATTAGTTTTCAATTAGTAGTAATAAAATTCACGCCTTGGAAGAAGACTCCACTGCTGCTCTCTCACTTTCGCTCATTACGTTACTTTACCCAATGCAAAGAGCAGGAAGAGTGCATGAGAGGAATAGGAGTAATCTGCAGTCTCTAGTTAATCTGGACTGCTTCTAAAGCAGTCTGACAATGGTAACAAGAAAAGTAGGTGTTTTTTTTGTTAAAGCGGAATTTGAGCACACATGTGCACTGCTCTGAGTTCTGTGAATACTTGCTACATTTAAAAAAATTAGAGAGGTATTACGAGCCGCCTGGCTTCGCCCCCTCATGATCTGCACCCTAGGTGAATGCCTAATTTCACTTAATGGTGGTGCCGGCCTTGGCTCTACCACAAATCACATCTCTGTGAACTGGCCTTGTGTAAAAACTGCATCTGTGAGCAGTAGCTGACTCAGACTGTTGTCATTGTGCAAGATCCCATGGACATTACATTGATCCTCTGTCCCTTAAGTTGCAAGAGCTCTGTCACAAGTCAGACCTCTGTAAAATGGCCTTGTGGAAAAGCTGCTGTGAGTAGTAACTGAGTGAGATTATTGTCATTGTGCAATAGCCTGTGGACATTACACTGGCCTTGGTCCATTAGCAGCAGCAGATCTGCGACAAGTCACACCTCTGCATATTGGCCTTCCAACCAGTTCCCACAGATTCCATCAAAAAATACCTCAAAAAATGAAAACCTACTACAACTGCCTCTTCCAATCTACATGGCGCTTATTTTAAAATAGCAGCTGAGCCTTCGGCATATCCAGTCTTAATTCTGATAACTCAATCCATATCTGAAAATAAAATCCCCTCATTATGGAGAAAAACTATTCCACTGCATATGACTGGAATCAAGACAGACTCTTCATATGGTAGGCCAGTTGCCAATTTATTGTTCTTATTTAAAATATTAGAAAAATGTACTCGTATACAACTTCTCAACTATCTAACAGATAACCAGGTTCTGCCTTCAATGCAACACGGCTTCTCTCATCATCATAGTACAACTACTGCTTTACTAAACTTTAATACTGCTGACATTCACAGACATGTAAGAAGTCTAGTCTTCTCCATCTTCCAAGACTTATCAGAAGATTTTGATACTGTCTTCTCCCAGAAGCTCTTACGTAAACTCTCATCTTTAGGGTTTATCAGCTACTCACTGTAATGGTTCTGTAGCATCTTCTCAGAGCACAGGAAATGAAATGGAAAAATGATTTTTCTGCTTCCTTTGCAGTAACTACTGGTGTTCCATAAGGAACTATACTGTGTCCAATAATTTTCAACGCATTCATGTCTGCTAACCCAAACCCTGCTCCAACTTGAACCTTGCACATTACCTTAAAGAAAAAACCCTTTCCCTAACAATACCATTAATCTAGACACTTGGATACAGAACACACACACACACACATGTTTACCACACTAAAACTATCCTCTAACCTAACTATAACTCTAACCATATAAAGAAACCAAATGCAAACACACTTTGACCATCATATGCATTCTTAAAGTATCCCCTTACCTAACCCTAACCTGCAAACACACAAAAACACTCCTAAACCACAAACACACCTATTTACTTTTTTCATCACCAGAGACATTCAGGGAAATTGATGTCTGATTAACTGAAAGTACAGCACCATGAGTCATAAGTTAACATAGACGACAAACTGAACAGTCGACTGAGTTAACTGCTACTATACATACACAAACATATTTATATAGCTATATCTAGGGTGTGTGTGTGTGTATATATATATATATATATATATATATATATATATATATATATATATATATATGTGTGTGTATATATATATATATATATATATATATATATATATGGGTCTACTTCATAACATTGAAATTTCATAACGTTGAATTTCATAACATTGAGAATAAAGGAAACTCTTTCGGCTTTTTCCTGGTAAGGTGTCGCCACAGCGGAACTCCGGTCTGCTAATGATTGGCAGTAGATTTTTATGAAATGCCGAGGTGCCAGCTCGATGCCCAACCTTCAACGAAGGCACACCCATTTACGCACGCATGTCTTTCGCCCGCTACCCAACCGAGGGGAGGACATGCAGACTTCACACAGAAGGCACTCCCAAGCCAAGCCGAGAATCGAACGGGAGAACCTCTTGCTGTGAGGTAACAATGCTACCACCGTACCACCGCGGCATAATTTCATAACATTGAGAATAAAACATCTAAATCCCAAAACACCGAAAACTCAAAACACTGAAAACTCAGAAAATCGAAAGTGTGCTTCATAACATTGAAAACTACAATGCATATGTAAATAACATCCTCTCCACCTATAACACGTAACTAACAAACACACTTTCTTCTACATTTCTGCAGGGGGGCAAGCCCTCTTGCACCCCCCACACCTCCCGTAAATTAAATATACCAGCTCCAAGATTGCATTACAGTAGAAACATGTATGCCTTTCAGGTTTGGATTCCAACCACATCTGGCCAGGGTCCACCCATTAAACCAGTGCCGGAGTATACACACCAGAACATCTGCCCACCCTGCATCCAGGAGCAAGCCACAGCCAGTTTATAGTTTACAGACAGAACAGATGTTGAGAGTGGCATGGGTAAAGTGTGACATAACCTACACTAGTCATAAGATCAAAACTGAAAATTACTTTTGTAAGCAGCTGTCAGAGCAACAAAGGGTTTAGTGGCATTTAATGCAAGTGCTTATAGGCCAGAGGGTTAAAATTATGAGTGTAGTGCTCATACCTGAAAACTACTTTGGAGGATGGGACACATGGATACGTCACTTGGCTTCCTGCATTAAAAGGGACTGTACTCTGCAACATGACAACACAGAGCAGGCATCACAGTGTAATAAGTGAAACCTGCAAGTGCTGATCCAAACGTCCAGCTTGCTGACAGCAGGAGCAATAAGTTATGTCTTTACCCCCAACTCATCCAAAAACATAAGCCCTAGCAATGATTGTTTTTATATTGCATTTGAATGTAGACAGTAAATCCAAGTGAAATAGTAAATATTCAAAGAAACATACTTCAGAAATGTGTTAGCTCTATCAGAATGATTTAAAATACATTTCAAGTACTCTCCATAACTGGATTTCCTGACAGCCTGATTTCCTGACAGACAAGAAAATTTCCTGACAGGTGGCAACCATAGTTAGGAGAGTCCTCCTGGAAACAAGGTTCAGTCCTCTATTCTGGCTTGCTCAACCAAATGGTCAACAAAAAGCAGAAGCCAGTAACTGTGAGCTGTATGAACTAATTTAATTAGTTAAAAAATAAAAAACCACAAAGATAACTGACCGGTTTCGGCTATGGTGTTAACCTAGCCTTCATCAGTGTAAATACTGAAAACATCTTGAGGTTCTTTTTATACATTGACATAATTAGTCACAAAGTTTCATTGGTGAGCTCATGAATATTCATTAGTATACAAAATCATAAATATTCATTAAGACCAGGCTGGAAAAGTCCACCTAATTTCACAATCAGTTTCTTTTCTTTTATATTTAGTTTGCTGTGCCAACCAGATTTATTAGATCTGTCGCCTATTATTTTATCAATGATAGTAAAATGAAATCTTGCTGTGGTATGTTTAAGAGTGTCTTTATACAGGGCGTTACTCATTCTTTTACATTTAACATCACTAAGGTGTTCAGAAATACGTAACTTGAGAGGTCTAGATGTTTGACCTATGTAAAATGCATGACAACTGCAAGAGGCCATATAGATAATTCAATCCATGCTGCAATTTGCAAAAAACCTGATGGCATATATAGTACTGCAATTACTACTGGAGAATTGTTTGTTTTTTAGCACATGTTTACAATGGCTGCAATGACCACATGGCATGCAGCCCACAAGTTTATCTCCAGAAATTAAGGTTTGGGTCATATTCTGGTTAGTAGCATCATGGTGATGTTTGTAGTGACTGAAATGAGATCCAAGATTTTTCCCCCTGTCAGCTAGGAGGATGTTCCAATGTCATCTAATGGCATCAATGACTCTATTTGTATTTCTGCCGTATGTAGTAATGAATTGTAGATTGTTGTTTGTGTTCTGTGATTTATGCTTATACTTAAGGAGGTCTTCCCTGTCCAAATTTGCAGCATAATTGCTTGCTGTATGTACATAACCCATACTGTAGCCCCTTTCTTGAAATCTATTCGACAAATCTTTGTGAAAAATCTGAAAGGTATTTTCTTCTGAGCAAATACGTCTCATCCTAATGAATTGAGACTTGGGGATGTTTTTAGTGATATGTGCTGGATGAAAGCTGGATGCGTGGAGTAAGGTGTTATATTCTGGATATTTTCTGAATACTTCTGTATGAAGGGTGTTACCCTTATTCCTTGTTACCAGCACATCCAAATATGTGATCTTGTGTTGGTCATAGTTGATGGTAAATTGTAAACCCCATTTATTGTCATTGAGATACTCAACAAATTCCATCAAGTATTCCACATCAGACCTCCACACCATCCAGCAGTCATCCAGATATCTATGCCAAATATCAATTTCCATTAAATAAATGCTGTGTGTAACATCATAAATGATTTGCTCTTCTATGTATGCCATATATAGATCTGCATATATGGGGGCAAATGATACACCCATTGCAGTACCCCATATTTGGAGATAACATTGCTTTCTATAGAAGAAAACATTTTTGGTGAGAGCATGTTCAGTTAGGCATATAAGAAAAGTGTTAAAGCCAGGTTTATATAGCTCTGATTTGTATAGCCAATATTCTACTGCCTCTAGCCCTGCCCAATGTGATATATTGGTGTATAGTGCACTAACATCTAAGGTGCATAACAACCAGTCGCCTTCAATTTGCATATCATTTATGATACCTAAAAATTCTGTGGTATCTTGAATTCTAGATCTTACCCATCTCAATAATGGTTTGAGGTGTTTAGTTAGAAATTCAGATAATGGTTCAGTTAGGGAGCCATTACCTGCCACAATTGGTCGGCCTGGGGGATGCAAAGGATCTTTGTGAATTTTGGGCAGAAAATAGATATATTGGCTGTTGGGATCAGATATAGTAAGATGAGTTTTGGTGTTTTGTGTAATGATGCCATTTTCTACTGCTGAATCCAAAAATGTATCTATTTGATGTTTAAACATAGATGTTGGATCAAGAGGCATTTTGGTATAATATCTGGCATCTTCCAGCTGTCTCTGAGCCTCAGCATCATATTGGGTCCAATTCATGACTACCACAGCATGGAATGGATTATCTATATGGCCTCTTGCAGTTGTCATGCATTTTACATAGGACAAACATCTAGACCTCTCAAGTTACGTATTTCTGAACACCTTAGTGATGTTAAATGTAAAAGAATGAGTAACGCCCTGTATAAACACACTCTTAAACATACCACAGCAAGATTTCATTTTACAATCATTGATAAAATAATAAGCGACAGATCTAATAAATCTGGTTGGGACAGCAAACTAAATATAAAAGAAAAGAAATGGATTGTGAAATTAGGTGGACTTTTCCAGCCTGGTCTTAACGAATATTTATGATTTTGTATACTAATGAATATTCATGAGCTCACCAATGAAACTTTGTGACTAATTATGTCAATGTATAAAAAGAACCTCAAGATGTTTTGAGTATTTACACTGATGAAGGCTAGGTTAACACCATAGCCAAAACCAGTCTGTTATCTTTGTGTTTTTTTGTTTTTTAATTAATTAAATTAGTTCATACAGCTTACAGTTGCTGGCTTCTGCTTTTTGTTGACCATGTGTTTTTGAGCCGTGCAATCACTTCCGTGCAGGGGAATTCCTTTTGAGTGCTCAACCAAATGTCAGCTGCTTACTTTTTCAACATTCTAGCTTTTCTGTAATTCCATTTTTTTCTCATACTCATGGATTTCCGTGAGGAGGACTGACATTTTAAATATGATGACCTGACAATTTGAGAGCCCCTGGGTGTTTTATGCCATATATGTGTGCTGTCTCTGGTACTTCACCAAGTTGACAGACTCTGGTCACTACCTCGGTACCCCACATGATCACAACGGTTGCATTTCTCATTTATGAACGCTAGCAAACTTTCCAGGTAGCACATTAACTTCAATTAACTTGGTTGCAACTTAGGAATAGTTCTTCTCCCTTGGTTGTGCATCTTACTCAATAGTGGGTAAAATTCTCAGTTAGGGTATCCCTTCTTCATTACATAACAGGGGTTGTCAATTCTGCAGCTTTATGCATCAAATGTTGCATCACACTTAATAATATATGGTTCATAGGTTGGTACTAGGCTATCGGCCCTAAGGCCTATGCAAGCCTAGCCATAACAATTTCCTGGACATTTTTTCCCACAATATTTACTTCTCTGGGCCCCTGTCTAGCAGGGCGACTGACATGATCCCCGGGGTGAATTTCCCATCTCCTATCCAATCATCAAGGTTCCTTTTGAAGAGGGCCAATGAGGCGCTCTGCTTGACATGTATGGGCAGTCTATTCCAGAGTATGGGGAGTCTCTGGGTCAGGAACCTATCACTCCAGCATGTTTTGTTCATTGTGATTATATGGATTGTGTCTCGATTGTCAATGCAAGTTCCTTAACTCCTTAAGACTTTTTATTTTTCTAGATGCTATGTCATTCTCTACAAGATATTTTTAGGTATGACCTTTGCAGGATAAATCTTTAAATGTCATGATTCTTTCTCATTTACTCTCGCAGCTTTGATGTCCTACATTATACTACTATCCACGTGCTTTTGACATGCATATACATTGTGTTAACAGCTTGTGTCTGGCCAGTTCTTCATGTTATTGTTAACATAATCTTCTCATATACTGGTAGCATTAAAATATTGTACATTGAGCCTTGGAAATGATTGGTTGTCCTGGTATTTCTGCTGATTGATGGATCCCATTCCAGCACTGTTATGTTGGCAGGTTTGGAATAAGGGCTTTCTATGCCTGACAACTTTGGAAGCTGATGTGACTAGACTGTATAGATTGCAAACGTAGGTTGTTAATGTTGCATTTCAATCTTTTGTTAGTATGGAATTCTTTTATTCTGTTTTTCTATGGAACACTCCACATATCTGTTTACTTATTTTTCAGATTGAGCAAACAAGAAGATACACAAATAGTGGATACCGGAATATGTGTGTGCCAGACTGTGTGCTTCAGCCTGCTCCTTCACTCTAGACTGTTATTTTTGGTTCTTTTGGGGATCCTGGGTGAATCTGTTGAGTACTGGTATAATGTAATGCCCTCTCTGGTCAAGCAAGCCAGACTTTTCATGTTGGTTAGAGAGGTGATTTCAAATGTACTTAGTCTTCAGTGGTCCTTTATCTCTTTATTTAATTTATTTTATTTATTTGATATTTGTTAATTGGGTTGGTCCAGCTGAGCCTTATGGCCCTTTTTCAGTGGAGACCCAAGGAGAAAAGCTCCAGTTTACAGAAATAATGAAAATTTTATTCATGAGCTAATAAAGCTTAAACAATAATATACAAGATTATGTACATGAAGTAATAGACTTCAAAACAACAATACACAAAAATTATGTACATGAACAAAAAAACAAATGCAGGTATTGATGAACAGTGGTGAGATAAATCGCACAATGAGAGAGAGTAGATTCAGTAAAGGGTATAATTTACAAGTTAGCTTAAGTAAAAATAAGAGAGTTACATACAATCAGTGAGAGTGGAGATGGACATTAAGGGGGAGTAAGGCAAGGGCAGGATTTAAGCATCTTAATTTTCCCTACTTAAGTTACTTGTAAGTAATATCCCATTCATCTGGGGCTCTGGGAAGAAACAAGGCATGGCTATTTTACAATGCCAATGTATACTACTCTAAATACATTCATCACTGATCAAAGCTCTTTAATTGGGGTATCAGCTTGTGTCTCCCAACTTGTCCTTACCCTTTGTACTATATACTTGCACCTGGGAATTGGGGGTCGGGGGGTCAAGACATACTGGCCACTATTCTAATATCAACAAGACAAATTTAGGGTATATGTTAATTCACATGGCAGATGTTAATTGCATTGCTTCTGTTCATGGCACTAGCTCCTGCAAGAAGCCCCAGTTCTTGACTCTCTTTACACTTAAACCCACGATTTAGCACTGATTGAACTGGGTAATTGTTCTTCCTATCATCCAAGGGCTTTTACCCATTTGTCCATCGATTTCTGTGGCTCAGGATGCTCTGGGGTTTGTGTCCATGCTTACAGCTGTCCCTTGTCCCTTGTGCAAAGCAACATTTATGGTTCACTTTCTTCCCATTGATCCATCCTCATACAGATGTTGGGGGCTTCCCATCCCATTATACCAAGATGGGAGATTTTAAAAACCTCTTCTCAGTGCTTCAGGATTTTTCAGCCCATCTTTAAGACTATTATTCTCCTCTTACGTTGAAGGCTTCAAGCATTTTTTGTATGGACCAGAATATGAACTTTGAGGTCTTAGAATATGGAATTTATGAGATTGCACGTTAGTATTTTTTTATATCTCAAAACATCCACCCTGTAGTTCTATGGCCAGTAGTTTTAGTAACTTAAGGATAATATGTACTTCACCATAAACATCAAAACCAAATCTGCTCTTGCTCAAATTTGCCTGCAGTACAATGACATCACCTACAACTCTATAACTGTCTCACTGACAAGTGTAAGTCTAAACCTGCACAGTTTTCTATACCCTTCTTACACCACATATCTTTAATACCAAATATCTTTCTTCAGCAAAAGGTCTGGATCACTTTTGAACATATTTGCAGGCTCCGTATGAGACTGATTTCACTTTATTCATTCTTGCAGATACTAGATGCATTTATTGCTATGGTTGAAATGGAGGTTAAAATGTCTAAGTTAAAAACTAACAAAAACCCTAGAACCAATGGTCTCCCACCTGAAATATGCAAGCCTTGTTATTATTCTGGTAACGCCTTGCAACCATGAATTATAGTATGGTGCCTCAACCCCCCCACCCCCATCTCCACCCCACCACCACTAAAGTGGTCTCTTCTATCCCCAGTCCTGAAGTTCAGCAAAGGTCGCATCATCCTGACAGATTTTACCCCATCTCTTGTTTAAAAACTAGGTTGTGAGAAGAGCACCTTATATTCCTCATTCAGTCTAGGTAAGATTTATCCAGAGCTAGTGGACCTTGGGCAATAAACATAAAGCTCTTCAATGAATGGATGAGACTCAGAGGCATAATAAACCCTAGGTGATATTATCATTAGGTGCAGAGAAAGTATTTTTGGTAGACTCAAATGATTCTATTTGTTCAGGGTTGTCTGGGGTTCCGTTTTCACGTGTGCCAGGTTAACATCTTGTAAGACTTGTACTCTTGACAGTCTGTGATAGACTGGGTCCTTTCATCTCACCACCACTCACAACAGTCTAGTGTCTATCGAGGGTGTCCCCTGTTCATCCCCCGGTTGTTGCCCATTGTCTATTTCTTTGGGGATTAAGAGGGAGTTATTTCTGGCATTGCTGTAGATCTCACTCTTTGGGCAATTGACCCTTTTACTGTTGATGATCTTCTAATGCTACAGGATCAAATTGTTATTCTTCCTTTGAGTTGAGAAATCCTTTGGGAATGGTATGTCCTCCCTGGATATAAGTTCAGCCCTATGAAATTATCCTTTACCCCTCATTTCTTTTTAGGAACTATATAGGTTTAAATGGAGTTCTGCCAATATTAAATATCTATTCATTCTTCTTATCCTATCTCTTCCATCCACTCAAAATTTAAGTAAAGATGCTTTCAATCCATTATGGCTTTAAACATAGAGACATAGAGGCAATGTAATTTCCTCTTTGAATTAAGGATGAGTTTCATCACGATGATTCCATATCCCAAGATTGTCTTCATCTTGTAAGCAATCTTTCTGCTCTTTCCAGAGAGGCAATTCTGGAAATGGGGCTGATAGATTCTGGTCTTTATCTCTGTGCTGAGATGACTTTGTGGATGATTATATCTATACTATGCTACCATAGTGAGGATAAGCCTGCATATTCATAGACTTTCTGCTTGCTAAAAAGTTTTCATCTTTAGGAAAGTACATATTTGGTGGCAGACTTCAGTTGACTCATTTGATTGCAATTCCAAGCTCAATTTATTCTGCTCAAACTGACAGCTAGTACTACTGAAACCATATTTCTTTCTTTCGGTCAGTGGTTACTAATATCTTTAGCTTTACACTGGCTTAGAAATTTAAAACTGTTAAGTTCTTCTTAGCATAATTCTGCTTTCTTGTTTTCATAAGACTGACTCGAGCAGTTAATCTTGAAGACAATCATTTCTTTCTGCCTTTTTCTCTAATCAGCCTTCCAGGATTCTCATCATCTTTAAACTCCTTTGAAATGGTGTTTTGGTGGTGTGAGGGACTTGCTGGCTCATACAGCCTCCATCCTTGTTTGGCCTTCACTGGCTTGGATGGTTCTCAGTACTAACAATCATGCGAGCTTAACCATTTTTAGAGATAAATATGAATCCCTAATTTGTATTCACCCTCCAATTGCTATTCTCTAGCAATACATCGATGGCAATGGCCTTGATTTATCTAGGTAACTATTTAAATCCTACTCTAATCGTTGTTCAGTCCTAGTGTGATTTTACTGTAGAGTTACTGAAGATGCAGTACTGTGAAAAGGATTTCTTTCTTAGTCTTAACTAATTACCTTTAGTGCTAAAAATACCTCACAGTATTTGCAGATCCTGTAAGTAGTGCCTATTGAAGTATTTGCATAGTCTCTTTCTGATCCGAGAGAGACTGATCTTCATTTTTCACACTTCCCTACCTATTTGCTGAATTTCTGGAGCATGCCAATGCTCTACTACCTCTGAACACAACTTAAAGATGATTCTCAACATGGCACACAAGAACAATTACATATTACTACATATTTCAATATGAATAAAATTCAGATGGCTTTATTAAAAACTATCATATCTGATGTCAATACTTAAATGTGCTTTCCAAAGGGTAGATGAACTGTTCTCTTCTTCCATCACGTAATGTAACTAAAGTTAAAATAAATTTATAAGAGAGCTATATGCATTTTGTTAATCTATTCTGTCCATTGTGGTATCATTAGGTCAAAAACTGGTGATACTTCGGCATAAAATAAACATTTCAGTCTTTTCTTTAGGAGGGGGTCATTCTGCCTGAGAGAATCTAGAATTATTAAAAAAATCAGCAGAAAAAAAACAAAGACTGCATCTGTTCAAAATGAATAAAACAGTTACAGAGACATCTTAGATACCGTGAAAGCCACAGAAAGGTATATCTAGCGTGACTATGTTGATTTCTTTGCAATCTTAGGAAGCTTCCCAGGAGAACACTATAGACAAACAAAACCTAACGTAAGTTATTCATCAAACATCTAAACTCAGATTCTATGCTTAAGATTGTAAACTGCATAGAATAAATTGCAGATATGATTAAAAGATAAATACAACAAAATTAAAGTTTCAGGAAGATGAACAATCAGAAGTGCCAAATCTAGCTCTGTTCCAACAAAATCATGGTTGTAAGAACTCTGATAGTTAAGAGTCTCAAAATAAAGTTGGGGTCTATATCAGATCTTCAAATGCTTAGGTTGTCGAATGCCGAAATGTTGAAACCTAAATGTCGAAGTCCAATAAATGTGACAGGCCAATTACGTAAATTTTTTCCCAGGGAAAAAATTTGTGTGGCCAACAAAAAACCCCTCTAAAACCCTAATCAAGTGTGGGGGGCTTCGCCTCACAAACCCCCAAAGTGGGGGGCTGTGCCACCCACATCCCCCCTAATTAAATATACCAACTCCCAGATCACTTTATATCTGGGAAAAGGGCAAATCCCCGATGACTGCCAAGCAAATTTTTCCCAGGGAAAAAAATTGCGTAATTGGCATGTCGCATTTATTACACTTTGACAGTTAGGTGTCGACGTTTCGGCGTTCGACAACCTAAGCATTCGAAGATCTAATATAGACCCAAAAGTTGTAGTGCAGCAAGAAATTTCTGAAAGGGAAATCTGGTATTAATGTAAGTGGCCTTGTTAATACAAACAAATACACACACACATATTTTATATATATATATATATATATATATATATATATATATATATATATATATATATATGTACATACACACACACACATACATATATACATATGCATATATATAATATATATATATATATATATATATATATATATATATATATATATATATATATGTAGGTGCTTATCAATACATTGATTGCTCAGGTGAGTGAATATTACATGATCAAGCCCAGAAACTCAACCATCCAGAAGCTCAAAAGGAATTGGACACATACAACACCTGCTTTTTGCAAGGGAGGAAGCAACCCCCCCCTGCTAATTACATACATCAACTCTGAGATCACACCACAATAGGGAAGGGAGCAAAATCCTGATCCTTGCTGTATAAGGACCTCACAAAATGAAAGCCCTTACTGTTCAAGTTGTATATGTATACATATATATATATATATATATATATATATATATATATATATATATATATATATATATATGGCATCAGACATATCTTATCTGAAAAGTGGTACTGTTACGATAAGGGTTTTTCATAAGGTAATGCATAGGGATTGGGTTAGGGACGGTGGCAGGGTTAGGATCAGTACACATGAGTAAGGAAGGGCAAGGTGTCAGATATACCCAAACCAGAAGGTGCTTTGACAGTCTCACTGTCTACTAAGGTAGGGTGTGATGAGAATTATCACAGTGTTGGACTACCTGAAAACAACAACTATTCCTAAATATCACAAAAGGCTATATCACGTATAGTACAGATGATAGCAAATTGCAGTGAGACAACCATAACAGTGCTTAGAATGTGATTTACTTGGCAGAAGAGTTCACTCCAGTTAGGGCTTTTGGAGGGAAACCTTTCAAGTACCATATTCAGAGTTTGCCTGGCTTGGAAGGGAGAAGACAAGCAGGTGGCTCTGTTTGAATGTATCCCTGTTGATATCCTAATAGAAATGGAGTATGAGAATGCAGTACCTTTTCTGCATGCAGTTGCATGCAGCCAGGCATGGAGGCAAACAAGCTGGGATGGCAGTAAGGGGAGACCTACTTTATCTGGGGCTGGGGATATGGCTACTTCAGAGAGGGGGCTGGTCAGTAGCAGTGAACCTGGAACTGAGCCACAGAAAATGAAAGGTATCAGGCTTCCCTTGTAAGGTTGTATTTCAAGAGAAGAGGTATGTGGCTGTAGTTACTCAGAATTTAAGATACCACTGGTAGAAGGTATAAGACTTCCTTTGGCCAGACAGCCAGTGAGGGTCACCAAGGAGGAGATGAGACAGTCTCAGATTTTAGAACCTAATTTAACAGGATTTTCAGGAGGCAGCCTAAAATGCTGCTGAATGAATATCAACAGGTTTTTGCATTTTAATACTGCATAAAACACTGGCCAAATTGGATCTAAAATATCTCTTGTGCAACAGGTAGCACACTCACCTTTGGTGTAGAAGTTTGTAGATTCTAATCACACACTAGGTAGGTAGATTGTAAGGGGAATTTGGCATTCCTAAATGTGCTGTCCTTTGGAAGAGACATTAAACTGAGACCTCATCTGGTTGAGTTGGTGGTAGCTCAGGTGGATGTAAAAGATCCCATGGCACCTATCAAAAAGAGCAGGGGTTCTCTATTAAACACCACATCATATTTACAATATTTACACATTATACATAATTTGCAATTATTTACATCTTTTGCACTTGCACTCTACCATCTGCTTAAAATTTTCAATACATTCCATTCTAGTTACAATCTTTATCTTTTTTCCACAACAAAAACTGTATGTTCTTCAATATTTCCCACAATATTAGCTATCCACTAACCACCTCATACACTCCATACCCCTACATCGATTACTCAGACTAATACCTCTTTTTTCTGCCTCTTGTACCTATCCTAACATCCTTTCAACCTTCCCTATTTCTCCCCTACTACTAATTTACACTACCTACTACTCAGTCGCTATTCTTCCCCTCTACCTAACTACTGGGCCAACTCCTTCACTACTCTACCTCACCAGTATGGAATACCTAATCCTTAAACTGAATACTTGCGTGTACTCTATCCAATATTGTTAAATCTGAATCTTACTTTGCCTTAAACTGATCTATGTCAACTGTCATACCAGATATGTTAACTTGAACTAAGCATGAATAATATGCTACTTAGCTATGTTTAGTCTGTTACTTTCTATGAATATGAACATCTCTGTATTGCTTGTAATGATTGTATGAATTTTACTGTGGAGCTTTCCTCCCCGGGCCTCCTCTGAAAATGGACATGCATCCAGTCGGATTTCCCCAGTCAACAAATGTAAAATAAAATAAAAAAAATAATAAATTAATAAATAACTATCCATTTGCCATTAAATTTTATCTCATTTAATCTTTCATTCCATGTAGTCCATATTATATAAAAAAATCTTTTGTGTATTTTCTTAGCATCTTTTCCTCCTTTACTACCATAACAACCATACTCTGACATATCATATTCGTGTACTTCATTTGTTTAATACCTTCTACAACCTTATTGTTGCATATTTTTTTAACAATTTCTTTAGCCATTTACATCTTAAAAACTGTATGTGCTGAAGTTTCAACTTTACCACAATAATTACATACTCGTTCTTTAACTTTTTTATATGGCATATTAGCTTTGGCTGTCAACTTCTTTATTGTTAATCTACACAAAAATCTACACATTCTACATATTTCTTATATCACTCTAACCTTTACTTTATTACTTTTATTTTTTTGTTCTAGTTGTTTCCATGGATATGCACACTAATACTTGTATTTAAATACCATTCTTTTCTGTTATTTTCTATATTACCTATGCAGACTTGCATAACAAAATTTTACCTTGATATTCTTTTCTTTCCTCATTCAAATATACTTTCCCTCTTTTCAATTTACTCACTATTTTTCATATGTCCTTATATTTTTCTTTCACTATTAAACTTATCAAAGATTTACTTCCTTATTTTAACCATATTGACACTTTATATAAATTCAATGATGCTGCATGTACAACAGGATTAACTAAAACCAGTCCTCCTTCCTCTTCTTTAACATATAATACACCTCTTTTCAGTGGATTTAATCTGGATCCCCATATAAATGAGAACACAATTGATGTTCATTCTTTTTTATACTTTGCAGGAACCATAAACACACACTCTAAGCATGCATTTTTTTCCTAAAAAAACAGAACTGGTTAAACATACTCTCTTCCTATAGGATAGCTTATATCTCATCCAAAACAAACATATATTTTTTACTTTTTGTATTATGTTATCCCATTATTACATTCTATATAGGTCAATACCAAAATCTAAACCCAATATATTGATTTCTTCTTTATTAAACTAAATACCTCCTATTTTACCTATTATTCTTAAGCCTTTATTTTTATCCTTATGTATACTCATACCAATAGCCTTCAAATATTGACCACAGGATCATAGGATATTACTAGGCTATTGACCCAGAGGTCATTTTAAGCCTGGCCATTTCATCCCAATGTAATACCATAGATACTCTAGTCAATACATGGGATTGTATTTATTAATGACTGCCCATATCCAGGAGGGTTGTGGCCACTATCTCCAGTAAGACTTTACAGTACCCCATTCACTAGTCCAGGTTCCTTTTGAACAGTGTCATGGAGGTGCTCTGCTTCACATGATTAAGTTGCTTAATAACTACCGGAATCTGTTTTTTTATTGTCACTAAAACCATATCATCTGCATAAAAAACATAATTGGTATTTTAATTCCTTCTATAGTCCTGTATCCTACTATTCTTAAAGCTACATTTATCTTGCAAACAACTGCTTTTATAATCAATGCAAATACTTTTTTCTCTAACCAATTCATTTAATACTTCTACATATACTTTTGCTGATCTAGCACATATTTATACATATAATATTCAGTCCCATCCAATCTTGTGATTGATTCCACATTTACTATCTTTAACACATTATTCATTTTTCCACATTTATTTTTTTCTAACCTTTCATATTTTTTTCTAAACCTTCATTATCCTCTTTAGTTGATTTTTTTTAACTTTCCACTTTTGTTTTCCCTCTTTTTAAATGCCCTTTTCTATATATTCTTTCATTACATCCATTATTTTTGTAGTGTTTTAACATTTTCTCCTTTCTCATTTCTTATTTCTCTTATTGTTCTTTCTTCTTTTACTATTTTATTTAAATGGGCTGCAACATCTTCTTTTTTCTCTTTTATAAAATATCTTTGTTTAAACATTTTTTTTTTATCTTGATTCATTTCATACATCTTCCTTTCTCTTTCAAAAAACTCTTGTTTCTTGCAACTTTTCTAAATGCTTTATAACTTACTTCCTTATATTTTCTTATTGTTTCTCTGTTCTTTTTAAACTTTGCCATTCCAAGAAATATTTCTTATAATTTTCTTTAAAACTTAGCCATCAGCATGTCCAATTTTTGAAAAAAACTCTCATAACTACATGATCTTTCCACAATTGTTTAACCCTTTCTCCACCTTCCTCATCCAAATTTTTTCATTTAATATTTGAATACCTTTACCTATCTTTATATACCCCTCACTTTCTTGAAACTCTGTCCAAACTGCCAAATGATCTGAAAATCTTATAACTTTTATTCCTTCTTGTATCATTTTCAAACTTTCTGAAAGTATAAAATAATCCAGCTCTGTTCTTAAGTTATTCCTTTTATATGTCCACTGTTTATTATCTCAGATATATATAATTTTCCACTTTTCAATATCTCTATTATCTTAACATCAGCACCCTTTTTCTTCTTCTTCTTAGATCACCATTAAAATTCCTCCACTAATATTATCTTTGCCTCACACTTACACAATTTAAATATTTTTGAACACACCATTTCTTTCTTTTTTTGCAATATATGCATAAACTGCAATAATTTTATAAACCTGCTTTTCCACCTCACATCTACCATTGTTACTCTACCCAATATTACCAAGGTATAATCCAAAATTCCTATTGACTTTCAACATAATATTCCTATACCTGAAAATGTTTCTTTCCTATATTCAAAATATTCTCACTTTTCCATAAATTTTCTACTTGTAATCTCCCCATTCTGTTAAAATTGTTGTATTTTCAAGTAAATATCTTCAAGTATAATAATATGCATGCCAAGTGCTAAACACCATTCCAATACACCTAGCCTCCCTTCTTTGATATTCTGGATGCATTCACATTTATTGCTAAAATTCTTATTTTTTTCTTTAATCGTATGTTACTTAAGTTCCCTTCCATCTTTTACCTTTTTATTTTCTTTCATACCTACAGTCTTGTATTTCTGTTTACTATCTTTACCCTTTTCCCAACAGAATTCTACTTTCCCTTAATCACTTTCCAATTTCTCCAGCCCCTTCTTTTTTATCCTTTTATGTTTCATTTTTTTCATCTTCTCCTGTCTCATTATCTATTTGTCCTTCCTGCTACTTTTCTTGATCTGCTTCTATACTATGCTTTTGTACTATCTTTTGTTTCTTCCCATACACCTCTTTTTCCTTATCTTCTGTATTTTCCTTAAAATCCATCCATAAATGCTCCATTTATTCACATTTCACACATTTCATTGCACATGTTTTAGCTTCATGTCCCACTTTACCACAAATATAACATGTTTTGTTTGTCTTAAGTGTTTCAGAATACCTCTGTTTCCTTCTACATTTTGTCATGCTTGGAATATGTATTGTTTTTTTTATTTTCCATTTTTAATACAAACACCTCATTCCCAATGCCCAGTTTATAAACCTCTGTTATCATAAATTATGTCTTTCCATACAGTCTTTAATTAGCATTTTAATACTTATTTTTCTACTTCAGTTTGAAATTGAACATAGATTTTCTTTTTTGTCTCTACTGAATATGTGAACAGTTCCATGGATTACCAATTTTTTTTTTACTTCACACTGTTCCAAAAATTTCTCCATATACTGTCTTGATTAAAAAACAAAGTCATAAAACGTGTCTTTGTTAATAGGAATAAATGCTCTTACATCTTTAGGTGATATACCCAATGGTGATATTGTATTATCCCAAGTGTCATACCTTATCCAGTTCTTTCTCTTTTTGTTGCTTATTCTTACAAAAATATATTTCTCTTTAATTGCATTTTCATTTCTTCTTTCCTTATTTCACTATCTGTGGGTATGACTTCTTCTCTCCTCTTCTCTCATCTACTTCTTCTTGCTTTCTTTCCATTATATCCCTCCCCCATGACACACCTTTTTCACTCTCTGGTTCCCTTTCATTAATCAAGTCATTGAAATAAACATCCCACAACTCTCCCAGATGGAGGGTTATAATAATGCTTTCTCCTTCAATCTTTTCTGACAAAAAACTCCAAATCCTGCAAAGGCCTGACAACCTTCACATCACTCTCCACATGCACCTCCCTCTTCTCATTCAATACTGACATGTCATTTACACCTTTGCATGCCTTTTCTCCTTCCACTACATCCTTTTGTGATGATCCAACTTCTTTCACACTAAACATCATTTTCTAATTCTCTACTTTTGCTCAAACTCTTTTCCAAACAGCTCCTCCACACTGCATGTTTGCCACATCCCTTCCTGCTTCTTCGAGCTGCTGTTGAGCCCAGACTGGAAGCAGGAATTCTCACAACAAACAGTATCCCCCACTCATCAACAAGTAGTGGAAGTTCCCCACTGCTCTTTCAATTTCCCCCTAGTATTATAAATGCCACCTCAGGCCTCCACTGAAAAGAGCTTACTAGCCTAGTGTAACTAACCAGGTCAACAAAGGATAAAAAAAAAGTATAATGGCAGCTGTGAAGTATTCTCAACAAAGTAAATAACTTACATTTTAATCATAACTTTTCCTAGTTAGTATATCTTAAACTTAAATGTGGTACTTGAAACATATGGAGAAACGAGCTGATATGACAAATTGGAAACTGCCTCACTATGAAGAAAAAAAATCTCACTTGATCTCATGCATTTATTTTAATAGGAAATGTGCTTTTTTTTCAATCAGGCTCCCATTCATTTACACAGCAATGCTATCATGATTGCATTGGAACAGTACAGCTATTACTAGCAGATTTGTTTGGCCCAAGCAATTCAATCCAATGCAAGGTAAGGACTAGAAACTCCTAGTAAGTAAGACTCCTAGTCTTAGTGAAAAAAATTATTTTCAAAGTGAAACCAGACACAATGTTTCTAATATTATATGCCTGTATTACAATCTGAGCATACTTGAGCAGACAGGGAATGGATGTTATATGTAGGACTCCAATCCATTTAAGTTCTACAGATCATCTTTAAATACATGATTACCTTATTTCAACACAACTAGTGTAACTAGGGTAGCCAGTTATTCTGGCACCCGGCATCTTCCACCGATCTGGTGTATCCCTCTTCTTGAGTAAAAAAAAAAGAAAAATAAGTGGCAAGAGGTAATGCATTACTAGTGGAACTGAATTCATTACATCATGTCAAATCACATTAATGTTATTCTGACATATCTTACAAGTCTGAAGAATATCTTAATCTTAGCAGAGTTAGGATACATGGCATTTAGTCTCACGCATTGAGCTATGCTATCATCACCATCCTATACTATATCATATTAGCATGGACAGAGGAATGATTTCAGAAGTTGTATTTGTGGATCTTAAAAAAGAACTTTGGATCAGGTCACCTACCCACACTTTCTCAGCAAACTTACAGACCCTAGATTCATATCTTCTTCAGATACGATCCTCATTTCTCATGCCATCAGCTGACTGCTGCCTTTTGTGGTTCCAGTGAATCTTTCACTAACTACCAGTCAATCTGACCTCCAACAACGGTCAGTCCTTGGACCCACCCACTTCTCACTCCTCATAAACAATCTGCATCAGACTTCTCCTTTCTTACATTTATACTTTATGGTGATGACCTCATGCTCCTAAAAGTAGGCCCACATACCTGGAGTCAGTTCAGGCATTGTTATAAGAGCAATTTTGATCAACTATGTTAATGTTTATATGGCAATAAACTAAGTTAATTCCAGTGAAACTTAAAGCATACTCTTTGGCATGAAAAGATAACCAATTATTCAAGCTTCAGCTGTTCAATGTCTGGAGTAACTCCATTAACTCTTGGAGTAACTAGAAATAGAAAAATAAAGAACTACAGGTACAAACATATTGGACCTGGTACTTACAAATATGGAAGAGTGCTGTGACCCCACCTTCATGTAATGTTGCATCCTCTCTTGTAAGGTCAGATCACAAAACTGTCTCCTTCAAAATAAAAATCAGTTCTATAACCCCAGTAAACCCTGTAACAGTTAGGAACTATTCTAAGGCAAACTACCTTTTACTAAATGATAATCTGTCAAAATTCCAAGTTTCTCTGAGCAAAGACAGCACAACAGCCCATGTCTGGTTCCCATGTCTTTGATGGACTGAGACTGTCTGTAAACCATCACCTATATAAATCAAATTTGCGGGTCATATTTGGGTTGCACAGCTAGGCTTATAAAGGCCCTAGTGGTCATTAGCCTAGTATACAACTATGAATCTATAAATGTCATGACATGTATCTAAGCCCCACTTTTGTACTCAACAACATATCAATACTACTGTCAAAAAAGGAACTCATTCATTATAAATTCTCCTCCAGTTTTGCAATTATCTTACAACTGACTGTAGGTATACTACCTCTACATGTATGCTACTGCCCTCCTTGATTACTCTTTATACTGTCCCCATAAAGTCAACATTTTTCAAAAAAATGCAAAATAAAATTTAATTGGCTTGACTAATCATAGAATTTAACCTTGCCTCTTTTACTATACTAATAGACTAAATGTCACTAAAACTGCCACTTTTCCTTTTCAACACTGCCTTATAACTGTCTTTTTTAGATACAGTCAATCAAGCCTGCGATTCTGAGGAAATAATATCAACAGTTCTGTTAGATCTCTTCAAAGCTTTTGATATTGTTTCTCATAGCCATCTTCTGAGCCATCTTTCAAACCTAAATCTTTCCAAAAACACTCTATCCTGGTTCTCAAGTTACTTGTCTGACAGATCTCAGGCTGCGAAATGGAGAAAAGGCACCTCACCTTTTCTACCCACCCCTACCGGTATACCCCAGGGATCCATCCTCGTCCAATGTTGTTCAACATCTTTATCAATAATTTTCACTCTGCTATCCCCCATGCCAAAGTCATACAATATGCAGATGACTCATCTTTAGTCTGCTCTGCTACTAACGTCCCTGAACTTCTAAGACCCAGACCACCTTCTCACTTACTGAGACCTGGATGCTCCAAAACCACCTTTCTCTCAATGCCAACAAATCCAAAATATTATTATTCCCACCCTCAAAAACCTTCCCTTATGATAAAAGTTCCTTCCAAGTCCTAAGCCAAAACAACTCTCATATTGAAGTCATTCCTTTCGCTAAATTACTCGGTGTAACTATAGGTGAACACCTAAAGTTCGATACCCACATACAGCAAAATATAAAAACAAAAAAATCAAAAACTTGGCATGCTATACAGAAACAATCTCTTCCTCTCTCCTTCTACTAGACAAACACTTGCCTCTACTTATCTCTTTCCCTCCCCAATGTACGGTGCTCCCTTACTAACCAACCTATCTTCCTCCAGCTCTTCTAAACTTGAAAACTGTTACAACAAAATTTCTAAACTTGTCACCAAAGCCAAATATTCCTCCCATCATTGTAATGCCTTCCACTCTCTGAATTGGTTACAACTCCTCATCTATCTGGACTACCTCTAATTTGCTACAGCTCACAGGCTAATATTTAAACCCCCAAATGCTCTGCACTCACTAACATCCTACCCCTACACACCCCAAATAGAACTCTCAGATCTGAACACCAAAACTTAATTACTGTCCACAAACCTAAGTGACCCACTGGACAACTTCTCCTCTCTTTTTCCTTAGCCAAGAAATGGAATTTTCTCCCCTCCTCCCTGAGGACATTCCAGAACACAAACAACTTTAAAGCTCAGCTTCACTTCTATCTCTCTTCCAAATGGAAATGCAACTGCATTCTCCCAACCTAGCTCTCTTACCTCTTGTGCATCTAGGCTTCTTATAAGCATGATTCTTTCTCAGTAACTGCTAATTCCACATGGTCATACATAATTTTTCTTTCACTTGGATTTGCATTGGCATTTATGTTTCTTTTTTACTATACATTTCTGTATCTTTTAACTTCATTTTGTACTATGGAGCTTTTGTCCCCAGGCCTCCACTGAAAATGGGCTTCCTGGACCCAGTGGACTTACCCGGTCACCAAACTGGAAATAAATAAATAATAAATTATACAAACTTCAACACTGTTCCTAATTTATAAAAATTACACAAACCCACTCACAACGAACAAAACGGCTGGTGTAAAATATGAAATCCAAAAACTAAAGCAGACACCAGCTGTACCACAGCTATGGAATTTTATTAGTAACAGATAAAACACAGGTAAGCGCTTTCAGGGCTATAGCCCTGAAAGCGCTTACCTGTGTTTTATCTGTTACTAATAAAATTCCATAGCTGTGGTACAGCTGGTGTCTACTGTTCCTAATTTGTTTTATCAGGAGTGTGAAAATTTTTGTGTAGTGTTTGAATACAAATTTGTGTATTTTACTTCTTTACAGTGTGGTTTGCATAGTTCTATACCCATAATCCTCTCCCGCTTCCTTTAAATATTAATTTCTCCCCTAGTTTAATGAGTTTACCACTACTAATACTGAAAATTCTTTCCATTTCCTTATAAAAATGTACTATAAACATACTTATGGTCTGTATTGCTGTGTGTATGCATTTCAATGACAAACAATTTTGTCAGTATTCTTACTGTTTATACTTGTTTTTTGCACTGCTGTGTTCTAATAGCTTTTACTTAGCTTGTATTGTTTTATTTATGTTTACACTTATGCTTTTACTACTGCTTTATGTTTGTTTTCCTTTATGTTTCTACCATTGTTTACATTTATTTAACTATCGGCCAGTAGACTGCTACCTGAAACTGTGCTATCACTGTTAGCATTCGTCTTTTGGCCCAGGTTGTGCTGAAAAGTGTTCTTTGACCAGCTCACCTATCCAGTTAACACACAAACATAAAATATAACAAATTTCAAAAGCTCCGCCTGTTTGGGTAAAACAAAAAATAAAATAGAATGACACAAAAACTAAACTTTTCATAAAGAAATAATGTTATATCATTCTACTTAATTAGTAACAAAGGAGAGGCATAAATAGATTAAAATAAAATAAAAATAAAAGCTTCCTAGAGCATGTTTGCCTGTTGTACTATACATTTTACTTTTTCACACTCTGTCCTTAGTGCCTGTCAACCATTTGGCACTGCCCTCACCAGTCAGTCAATTTGTTTCTTATCATTTGGAAGAGGATTAACCTAGACAAGCTATCATTTAGACAGCCATTATCAGTAGGTCTATTATTTTATGTTTAGTACTACATTCCCAGTGAATGGCCAGCTTGCAGAACAGAAAGAGGACCATACCTCTCAACTGTCCTGATTTTCGCAGAATGTCCAGATTCTTGCCTCATGTTTTTGGTCTCTTCCTCATAAAATTTGTGGTTTTCTAACAAATCACTGAGGAATGAAGTCATTAAAAAATAACATACACTTGTGTTTCAGACTTCATATCCTTCAGAAAATGCATACCAACATAAACCCTGCTATTCTAGGAATGTTCTAAGTTTATAAGAGCAATATTTAAAATGTGTCCCTATTTTGAACCTTTGACCCCACATTATTTTAGGCTTTGTCCAGATATCTTGCACCAAGAGGTTGAGAGGTATGAGGGGGATATCCAATGGGCTGGTTGTTTCTCACTTCCATGATGGATATTGCCAGCAAGCAGCCTCACCTCCCTTCCTCTGGCAAAGAAAGTGGCTTCACCAGCTTCCACAGCAGAAACTGCACTTCCCCATTTGCTTCACAAGTACCTGCTGTACTGTCCACCCACCTGTAAGAAGCCAGCTTGCCATGTTCCTTCACTCCTCTCCATCCCTGCCTAGCTCTTCCAGTGTCATGGCTGTTAATAGATCTTCAGTTGCCTGAGTCATAGTAAGGGCTCCATCCTTCTGCACCATGGAGCAAGGCTTCTGTGCTGTATATTTTATGGTCTTCTACCTCCTGAATTTATTGAAAAATCAACAACAAACCAACTTTCTAGGATATATTCCTCAGGACAACTATGCTGAGTGGCTGCTTAAGCTTTACAGACTAAAATGTAACTGATGAGGAATTCAGACCGATTTCCCACATCCAGTATGCTATCTGTCACGCTTCACTACTGTTCACTCACCCCACCATGTCTTCTTTCAAAAATCTACAAAATTATTAACATGTAAAAGAATAAATGTGTTCCTATCAGAAATGCAAACATTATAGACCTGAAGAAGGCAGAGACTTGCAAAGCAGCTTATACAAATGTTTCCCTTGCAAAGAACTTTAGTCTGATTCTACCAAATGATAAAGCCTTTTGAAATAATAACAGGAACTTACTTTTCCAATATTAATGTCATAATGTCTACTTGATTCATAGTATAAGAGACAAATCGTACATACCACACTCATTTCAAATTGTAATACCTCATGTTTAATAGTACCCATATTTTAATTTACTGTATAACTAAATGCTATCTGGAAGATGCAATTAAAGAAAAGAAAACTGTGTCGTGAGTCAAGTGTTTTTTTTTTTTAATTAAAGGATCAGCCTAATTCCTTCTGACATCTGTAATTAAGTAATTATTTGAATAATTATGGCTATCAAATCAATTTGTTTTTAGCCCGCATTGTTTAAAATCTGAATATGTATTGTATAGTATTAATACAAATTGAAAGAATCAGTAACTGCACAAAGAAATCATTAACATGTAAATTTACAGTATCACCACCACCAACCTCCACTGTCCCATTTTCTAATTAGGTCTGGGGTGTTGTGCCAACTGTAGCCATCTCTCTTTTTATTCAGTACTGCTCTCCTACCTTCTTTGACAGTCATATCTGAGTCACAGGTCCCGTCTCAGACAATCCATTCATCTCTTTGTTGCGTGTCTTTGTTTCCTCTTGCCATCTTCTTGTCTGTCCTAAACCTTCTTCACTAGATTGTATTCTTTCCTTCATATGTGCCCAAATCACTGTAATCTGTTCTCTTTGATGTCTGCAATTGGAGCTGCTAGGATTTCTGTTCTGATTTCATTTCTTCATCTGTCCCACAGTGTGCATCCTATCACCCATCTCAGGCACTTCATCTCCATCATCTCTAGCTTCCTCACCTGCTCTGCATTCACTGCCAAGGTTTCTGTAGCGTATAGTAGTACTGGTTGTACCATTGTTTTAAACACCTTACTTTTCAGCTTCTTTGGCCTTCTACTGTCGTACACTACCCCTGACACGCACTGTGCCACTTAGCTGTAACAGTAACTCCTCTGCTGCTAGCTTTTACCTGCTTATTCAAACTTATCTTCTTTTCTTGTCAGCTACCCCTCCCAGATACTTAAAACTCTTAAACTGTTCTACTATTTTCTTTTCTATCTCAATACTCAGCTTCTTCTGATTTTCCCCATTTGCTGCCATTACAACTGTCTTATCTGTACGCAGCTTCATCCCATGTCCCTTCAGTTTTGTATTCCATTCCACAATTACTTGCTGTAGTTCATGTCCGCAGTCTGCCTGCAATGCCACATTGCCTATAACTTTGTTGATATGTCCCCTCCAATCTGTTTGCTAATGTAATCTATCACTACTACAAACAGCAGCAAATTCAGAGATGAGCCCTGATTAACACCCACTTCCTCTGGGAACCCTTCTCTGAGTTGTACTTGTGTCATAGTGTCCCTGCACTTCTGGGACTTTGAACCATCACAGAAGTGCCCAAACCAGCTTAATTGCGACCTTGTCATATGCTTTCTCCAACTCTAGGAATGTCCAGTTGTACTCCTTCCTCATCTCTAGCTCTTCTCAACTATCTCACTGCAAACATTAGGTTTTTTGCTGCATCCTCACCTGAACCCAAACTGCTCATCTTTCATCTTACTTTCTACTGCTTAACATATTTATCAATCAACCTCTCCAGAACTTTCATGCAGTGTGACAGGAGTTTGATACCTACATACTGCCTACAGTGGTGAATGCCCTCTTTGTTCTTGTACACTAGTATGCCAATTCTCCATTCATCTGGGATGCACCTTTCTCTCCATACTGCTATGGGTATCCACAGGAGTAATTTCTCCCCTAACTCACCCAATATCTTGATCATATCTGCCATGACCTCATCTGAGCATCTGTGCTGTTCTTACTTCTTCTAGGGTGGGCTCCTCCTGTTATTTCATCATAAAATCTGCTGGGTCACTTTAGCATCTATAGGGTTTTCTTCACTCAGAAACTATTGGAAGTACTCCTTCCATCTGCCTTTGATGTCCTGGTGAGCAGGTTGTTGCTAGCATCCTTATGAAGTGTCCAATGTCACTTTTCTTTATCTTGCAGTCTTTTCCTTGTATCTTGACAGACTTTTTGTACCATCTACTGAGTAATTTTCCAGAAGCTGGTACAGTGCCTCTGGTGCCTTGTTCTTCACTATTGCAACTGCTTTCTTAGCCACTTTGTTAGCAAACTAATATTCCTTCTTTGACTGATCTGTTCTGAGTCCATACTTTCTCTTGCATGCCTTTTTTCTTTTGATGATTTCTTGGACTTCTGTATTTCACCATACCTGTTCTGTAGTCCTCACACATACTGTTTTGTGTTGCCACCAATCTTCTTCAACTTTATTTTTTTCTCTTCTTCCTTTAGTGCTAACACCCTGAGTAATTCCTTGAATTCTTGTGCTTTATTTCTGGCCAACTTCCCGGTCTTTAGCCTAGTCTCTGTTAACCTTAGATCCTTCTCTGACCAATGCTGGCAGCAGATTGGGGGAACCAGTGGTTTACGCTGTGAGCTAACTGCTTCACTGGGGATGACTTTGCAATCAGTGATTCCACTCAAGGGCACTTTCCTTACTAGAAGGAAGTCAACCTGAGTTGCATGTTTGTCATTCTTGCATATTTTACAGTATGCATTTGTTTTAACTAACTGGAAGGAGAAACCAGTGCAGCATGTCAACTACTGAAAGTCACCATCTGATAGACAACAGAAACATACTGATGGGGACTTTGTCTATCAGATATCACATGCACGAAAGCAGAGCATTTATCAGCAGATGTTTTTTCCATGACTTGTAATCTCAGTCCATTTTTCTGAAGTGCAGACAAGACATACAGGCCATATTTTGTCAGACCAGAATCTTGTTTCTTTAGAACAGTACAATTAGTTAAGACAGACCTTTAGAGATAAGGTGTCCACTACCAGGAGATCAGCAACATGACAAAACCTGATAGACATTGACATATCCAGCCAGGGAGACAAATCCAGTCCTTTATTTATGGAATTTTCCCCAAAGACTTGGGCTCATAAAGCATACAATAAGTGTCCATGATATGTATTCAATAAAATTCTTATCCCATTTTTTTTGTGCTTTCCAGTCACTTAGAAAGATTACACTAAGTGTACACGTAGTCTACACTTTGTGGTAACCTTTATGAATTCCTGTCCATATAAAAAGCTGCAAGAACATCAGTAGGAAAACTAAAATTAGGAGGAGGAAGGTGTGAGTTATGTCTGTGTTGTCTGTTCACTCACAACAGTGTACACTTAGTGTACACTTAGCTTAGGCTTTATTGAATCTGGCCCTTAGTTTCAGTCATAGAATTGAGCTTTGGTTTGTGTCATACTTAGTCGTTTGGACCTCAGATGTAACTTATATTGAACAAACTCAGTAAAACGGTGTTCAGGTTCAGACATTTCCATTTCTGATGAAGCTGACAGAAAATGCAGTGAATGTACAGAATAATAACTTCTTAGCAGAGCATGGGCTTTGACTTCTGTTTCTGGTAGTGCCACAGTACTAAGTGAGAGTTACAGATAACCATAAATCAAATGAATGGAAATTAACATTTTGATGGGCTTTTAACCTGATAATAATATGTTCTTTTTGTCAAGGGGATAGCTAGTTTATTTAGAAGGCTTCATTTTGTAAGGACTAAAGCTGAAAATTGTAGAACACAGATTTATTTTTCTGTCAGTACATTTGACTGCTATATCTTAGCTTGTGACTGTCATTATTTTTTTCAAATTTGTATTGACAGTTTGTAAACTGAGTTAACTTATGCTTCCTTAATTATTAAAAGATTTCTGGCAGTTACTGTTTTCTGCAGCTTGCTGGGGCATTAACTGTGATTTTGTTGTTCTGTGTCATGTTTTACTTTTTTATGGACTCCATCTCCTTATAAGAGGGTATTCCTAATGGGTGTTGCTGGTTTATCTTACATAATGACCACTTTGAGAGCTACAGAATCATATGTTTTGGCCACTGCACCTCCACCTCAGGCTCATGATGTTAATTAATCATGTTTTACAAGTAATCTGAAGTCTGTATAGTATAAATGTAGTCCTTAAATTAATAAATGTTCCCTATATCCACTTTCAGCATGTGTCATTGTTTATATCAGCCTGTGGTCTAGAGCTTGGCTAAAATGGGACTGCAAACCAGCCCAACTCATGTTTAGTAAACAAGCAACTATGTAAACATAAGGTATAGAAAACTTGCATCTCTGGTACCAGACTATCAGTCATATATGTAACAGTGTCTGCCACATCTTAGTGATATTTATTAACGTAATGATGAAACTGAGATTTAAGTATTTTTATAAACTCAATTAAAAGTGTCCACTACCTCCCTATGTAAATCAACATCCTTTCAGAAGTGCAGGAATAAGAGCCTTAGACTATATACCATTACATGAGGTAATCCAGTCTGTATTTTCAGATATGGATGGTAATAAATATAACCATGCTGGATTATCTACATTATATGCTAATAGTTCAATGTTTTAGTTTATTCATACTGCTAAATAACTAATGAAAGCATACTTATGATATAACATTAATATATTTATGGCACAGCATTAATATATTGACAATAATTTATACCAAACATGACAGTCAACTATCTGTAGTTTCACAACCAGTTTCATGTAATATTTCTGTGTGTTAGCAAACAATTTCACTTGCCTTCACAGCATGAAAATGAATCTCTGCAAACCAAGTTAATGTACTAATTATGTTTGCAGATCTCCTGGCTTCCTGCTGTTGACCTGATCTTCATGGACCCTCAGATCTTGTACCCCTTAGTGTCACAAGTATCCATGGCAAACTTCAGTGCTGCCTTAGCAGCTAGTCCCACAAATGACATTTTTCTGGGTCACCCTACTTCTTTGGGAAGCACAGTCCTAGATCTAGTTGTGTAAGGATTCCCCATGGCAGAGGATCCAATCAAAGAGGAAGCAAGTGCTCTTATGGGTGATCGGTGAGTCCACCTATTTTAATTTGACATGTAAGAGGGCAAAGCACATTCAGTGTCATGGCTGGACTCCTTGTTTTCAGCAGGATTTTACATCTACAGTGCAGACAATTCCTTCTGGCTAGACAGGAGAGGACACTATTAGCTGCAATACTCTGTAAATAAGCCTGTTAAAGACTAATTAAACAAAATAAAACAAATATAAATGCACATTAAGGCTTTTCTTTGAAATCTGATTTTCTGAACTATAACTTTTGCAAAATATAATAGAGTTAGTAAACAGAGGAACAACATTTTAAATACATTTAACTTTTATACAAATAAGATGTATCAATGTGGGCATAAGACAAGCAAACGGTAAGGCATACAGTGAAAAAGCATACCTGCTGTTTGTTTTCCTTAGAATATGGTAACATAGTAGACACATGAAACATGATTTCGTGCCCTTGATACACTGTGTATATGGAATGTGTTCCTGTTGTATCATCTGCAATATAAACAGGCACAACTGAGCTGTGTGCATTGTGAAAAAAAGAATATTCTATAAATGCAGCTGGTAGCTATATAAAAATATTGTAGTGTAGTACAGCAAACTGCATTATCATTAAAGCATCTCCGTTAGAAGCTATTAAACAATAAAACTTAGTTAGAAAAGCATACTTTTTATTCAGAAAACAGTTCTATATCCAGCACAAAGATAATTGTGAAATGAGGAAAAATTACAATAACAAATTATAGCCTTATAAAGAGACTGTAATGCAGCCATTCTTAGGGAAATATGTTTTCTTTTGAAAAACATGAGATCTAGTTTATTACAGAATAATAAGAGATGATTAGATGAAGAACATTCCTCAGTACCCTGGGAAATAAGTTTATGACAATTTTAATAACTGAAAGACATCCGTGAATGGGCAAGCCTTCGTTGGAGGTTGGGCGTCGGGCTGGCACCTCAGCACCATAAAAATCTACTGCCAATCATTAGTGGACCGGAGTTCCACTGTGGCAACTCCTAACCAGGAAAAGCCAAAAGAAGAACTAATTATATCAAAAGAAAGAATCCAAAATGAGCATTTAAGTATGCAACAAGTTGTCTTTACAGGCACTTGTCCCATCTGCAAATACACAGACCCCCCCCACACACAAAACATCAAGCATATGCACATATAAAGGAGCCATGCATTAAAACACACACACACACACACACACACACACACACACACACACACACACACACACACACACACACACACACACACACATTTTTGTTATAAAAATCCAGAAGGGAGCACTACTGTGAAGCTTACAGATAGGAACACTCTAAAACAGACTGGAATCAAGCTATATGGGGCTGTATTAAAAAAGATGACCATGACCTTTTGTTAAGGCATAGGACTTTCATATTCTTGGAATAAAATGCATTTTTGCACATATGCATAAAAGCCACTATGTTTCTAAGACTGTTCTTTTTTAAATAATTTTGTCCCCCCACTTCCTGCTACTCTTGGGAATTTCTCCTTTATTTACTGGCTCTACTGAACCCGACAAGCTTCAACCAGAATTTTTCTGACCATGTTTGAGCATGGTGAGGAGATTAAGGGCCCCTAGGACCAAAGCATATTGCTGTAAGGGAGAATTGTTCGAATGTCCTGAATTTCCACCCTTTGCATGTACCTGCAACATGTAGGGATAGACATGCAATGGTGGTGCTGGTATACTGCCTCACCTCTGTGGTGAGCCAGTCAATGCCTCCACCTCCATGAACCTAATCTTTGTTAGTGATCAAACGCAAAGTGCCTCTGAGGTTACCTCCAGGATGGGCATTGCCACCCTACCCTTACTAGCACCTAATACACCTGAGTGGATGATCAACCCCCACTCACCTGGGCTACAGTTAATGCCTTGTCTCTCCATAGCATGGCATCGACTACTGTTTTATAAGGCTCTATGACTGGTGTCTATAATGATTTTAATGTTTTACTGCATGTGTGTCTGTGTGTATGTGTGGTGTGTGTATAGTATTATATATACATGTGTGTGTTTATGTGTGTATAGTATTTGATATATATATATATATATATATATATATATATATATATATATGTGTGTGTGTGTGTGTGTGTGCGTGTGCATGTGTATATGTGGGTTCACTTTATAACATCGAAATACCAAAATGTCGAATTTCAGTATCTCGAAGCTATAAAGTCGAATGTTAGAAATAGCAAACGTTCATAATCGTGAATTTCATATATCTCGAATATATGTCGAATTTGCGGTTATGAAGTTGCACTACGTAATGTCCGGGTTTGTGTTTTGGTGGTGCGTGGTGCCGTGTGTGGATGTAGGTGTTATGTCAGGTAAGTGAGTGTTTTGTAAAGGTTTTGAGTGGGAGTTAGAGTGTGTGTGAGGGATTGGAAAATGTGCGTGTGTGAGTGAGCTTTTGTGTTGTGTTTGTGCAATCACGGAGTTAGTATATATAAGTGGGGGTGTGTGGGGGGTGCAGTGTGAGTTGTGTATGTGTGTTTTTTTTGTTTATGTTGTGATGTGGGTGTTGTGTTGTATGTTTAGTGTAGTGTGTGCAGTGTTTTCGGTTATGTGGTTTCACTGTTTTTGTTTGTCGGTGTTTTGTGGATTCGGTTTTATAGTCTTGAGATACTGAAATTCGATATTTCAGCATTTCGAGGTTATAAAGTGAATCCGTATATGTATATAAATGCATACATAATACACACCCACCATTTATACACATTTAAAAGTGTTTCTATGTCAAGGCTGATAACTGCCAAATCTTTTTTATAATAACCATCATAATCAATGAAAGAGAGAACTCTTCAAATATTATCCAGTGAGGATAAATCATGCTTGATCTTCATTTATTATAAAAAAGATATATTTACCTTAGCTACCACAATATCAGTGTTTATCAATGAAATGGGTCTACATGATGAACAATCTTCAACATTTTATCCCATTTTAATATTGTTGTTACTGTATACTATTCTAAAAAGGAGACTTCATTTAATATTTTGCATATTATTAAATACTTCAGGCATTAAATAAATTAGGTTTTTGTAGAAACATTTTATATGCTGTATTTCTCATATAATGCCATTAATTCTTGGAGATTCCTTTTCTTTTGTGTGATATGATCTTTAACATTCTGTATTGAATGAGATTAGTTAATAATTAATATTATCTGCTGTTAGTTGTTTCACTACATTATTTTCAATATATTTTTTAGTTTTATAACATGTATACCCAAGTCTTAGGCCTGAGTTCAGGAAAGTTACCATGAGGTATCCAGTCGGTGCACATCTGACAGTAAGTGTTTTGTATTCAGAGAAAGCCCTAGCACTGTGCTCCAACACAAGAATATGCAGCACTACCATATGCTGCAAAACAAGGACATGCAGCACTACTATATGATGCAACACAAGGGCATGCAGCACTACTGTGTGCTGCAACACAAGAACATGCAGCACTACCATGGGCTGCAACACAAGGACAAGCAGCACTACCATATGCTGCAAAACAAGGATATGCAGCACTACTATATGCTGCAACACAAGGACATACAGCACTATTGTGTGCTGCAGCACAAGGACATGCAGTACTACCTTGGGTTGCAAAACAAGGACATGCAGCACTACTATATGTTGCAACACAGGGACATGCAGCACTACTGTGTGCTGCAAAACAAAGACATGCAGCACTACTATATGATGCAACACAAGGACATGCAGCACTACTGTGTGCTGCAACACAAGAACATGCAGCACTACCATGGGCTGCAACACAAGGACAGGCAGCACTACCATATGCTGCAAAACAAGGACATGCAGCACTACTATATGCTGCAACACAAGGACATACAGCACTATTGTGTGCTGCAGCACAAGGACATGCAGCACTACCATGGGCTGCAACACAAGGACAGGCAGCACTACCATGGGCTGCAGCACAAGGACATGCAGCACTACCATGGGCTGTAGCACAAGGATATGTGGGCTGCAGCACAAGGACATGTAGCACTACCATATGCTGCAACAGAAGAACACGCAGAACTACCTTGGGGTGCAAAATAAGGACATGCAGCACTACTATATGCTGCAACACAAGGACATGTAGCACTACTGTGTGCTGCAACACAAGAACATGCAGCACTACCATGGGCTGTAGCACAAGGATATGTGGGCTGCAGCACAAGGACATGTAGCACTACCATGTGCTGCAACAGAAGAACATGCAGTACTACCTTGGGGTGCAAAACAAGGACATGCAGCACTACTATATGCTGCAACACAAGGACATGCAGCACTACTGTGTGCTGCAACACAAGAACATGCAGCACTACCATGGGCTGCAACACAAGGACAGGCAGCATTACCATATGCTGCAAAACAAGGACATGCAGCACTACTATATGCTGCAAAACAAGGACATACAGCACTACTGTGTGCTGCAGCACAAAGACATGCAACACTCCATGGGCTGCAAAATAAGGACATGCAGCACTACCACGGGCAGCAGCACAAGGATATGTGGGCTGCAACACAAGGACATGCAGCACTACCATGTGCTGCAACACAAGGACATGCAGTATTACCTTGGGTTGCAAAACAAGGACAGGCAGCACTACCATGGGCTGAACACAAGGACATGCAGCACTACCGTGGGATGCAACACAGGGACTTGCAGCACTACCATATGTTGAAACACAAGGACATGCAGCACTACTGCATGCTGCAACAAACGGATAGGCAGCACTACCATGGGTTGCAACACACGGACAGGCAGCACTACCATGGGCTGCAACACAAAGACATGCAGCACTACCACGGGCTGCAGCACAAGGATATGTGGGCTGCAACACAAGGACATGCAGCACTACCACGGGCTGCAGCACAAGGATATGTGGGCTGCAACACAAAGACATATAGCACTACCATGTGATGCAACACAAGGACATGCAGTATTACCTTGGGATGCAAAACAAGGACAGGCAGCACTACCATGGGCTGAACACAAGGACATGCAGCACTACCGTGGGATGCAACACAAGGACTTGCAGCACTACCGTGGGATGCAACACAAGGACTTGCAGCACTACCGTGGGATGCAACACAAGGACTTGCAGCACTATCATATGTTGCAACACAAGGACATGCAGCACTACTGCGTGCTGCAACAAACGGATAGGCAGCACTACCGTAGGCTGCAGTGCATGAACATGCAGCAACACCATGGGCTGCAACACACGGACAGGCAGCACTACCATGGGCTGCAACACACGGACAGGCAGCACTACCATGGGTTGCAACACATGGACAGGCAGCACTACCATGGGCTGCAACACAAGGACATGCAGCACTACCATGGGCTGCAGCACAAGGATATGTGGGCTGCAACACAAGGACATGCAGCACTACCATGGGCTGCAGCACAAGGATATGTGGGTTGCAACACAAAGACATGTAGCACTACCATAGGCTGAACACAAGGACATGCAGTATTACCTTGGGATGCAACACAAGGACTTGCAGCACTACCATATGTTGCAACACAAGGACATGCAACACTACTGTATGCTGCAACAAACGGACAGACAGCACTACCATAGGCTGCAGTGCAAGGACATACAGCAACACCATGGGCTGCAACATACAGACAGGCAGCACTACCATGGGCTGCAACACATGAACAAGCAGCACTACCATGGGCTGCAACACATGAACAGGCAACACTACCATGGGCTGCAACACAAGGATATGCAGCACTGCCATGGGCTGCAACACAAGGACATGCAGTACTACCATGGGTTGCAACACAAGGACATGCAGCACTACTGTGTGCTGCAACACAAGCACATGCAGCACTACCGTGTGCTGCAAAATAAGGGCATGCAGCGCTACTGCATGCTGCAACAAACGGATAGGCAGTACTACCGTGGGCTGCAGCGCAAGGACATGCAGCAACACCATGGGCTGCAGCACATGGACAGGTAGCACTACCATGGGCTGCAACACATGGACAGGCAACATTACCATGGGCTGCAACACAGGGATAGGCAGCACTACCATGGGCTGCAACACAAGGACATGCAGTACTACCATGGGTTGCAACATAAGGACATGCAGCACTACCGTGCGCTGCAACACAAGGACATGCAGCACTACTGTGTGCTGCAACATAAGGGCATGCAGCACTACTGCGTGCTGCAACAAACAGATAGGCAGCACTACCATGGGCTGCAGCACAAGGACATGCAGCAACACCATGGGCTGCAACACATGGACAGGCAGCATTACCATGGGCTGCAACACAAGGACATGCATCACTACCACGAGCTGTAGCACAAGGATATGTGGGCTGCAACACAAGGCCATGCAGCACTACCATGGGCTGCAACACAAAGTCATGTAGCACTACTGTGTGCTGCAACAAAACGACATGCAGCACTACCATGGGCTGCAACATAAGGACATGCAGCACTACCATGGGCTGCAACACAAGGACATGCAGCACTACTGTGTGCTGCAACACAAGGACAGGCAGTACTACCATGTGCTGCAACACAAGGTCAGGTAGTACTACCATGTGCTGCAACACAAGGACATGCAGCACTACCATGGGCTGCAACACAAGAACATGCAGCACTATCATGTGCTGCAACATAAGGACATGCAGCATTACTGTGGGAAGCAGCACAAGGTCATGCAGCACTACCATGTGCTGCAACACAAGGTCAGGTAGTACTACCATGTGCTGCAACACAAGGACATGCAGCACTACCATGGGCTGCAACATAAGGACATGCAGCACTACCATGTGCTGCAACACAAGGACATGCAGCACTACCATGGGCTGCAACATAAGGACATGCAGCACTATCATGTGCTGCAATATAAGGACATGCAACATTACCATTGGCTGCAACATAAGGTCATGCAGCACTACCATGGGCTGCAACACTAGGACAGGCAGCACTACTGTGGGTTGTGATACAAGGACATGCAGCACTACCATGGGCTGTGACACAAGGACATACAGCACTACTGTGTGCTTCAACACAAGGACATGCTGCACTACTGTGTGCTTCAACACAAGAACATGCAGCACTACTGTGTGCTGCAACACAAGGGCATGAGCACGACCATGTGCTGCTACACAAGGAGATGCAGCACTACCATGTGCTGCAACACAAGGAGATGCAGCACTACCATGGGTTGCAACACAAGGGCATGCAGCACTACCATGAGTTGCAACACAAGGACAGGCAGCACTACCATATGGTGCAACACAAGGATATGAAGCACTACCATATGCTGCAACACAAGGACATGCAGCACTACCAATATCTGCAACACAAGGACAGGCAGCACTACCATGGGCTGCAACACAAGGAGATGCTGCACTACCATGGGCTGCAACACAAGGACATGCAGCACTACCATGGGCTGCAACACAAGGACATGCAGCACTACCATGGGCTGCAACACAAGGACATGCAGCACTACCATGGGCTGCAACACAAGGACATACAGCATTATCATGGGCTGCAATACAAGGAGATGCTGCACTACCATGGGCTGCAACACAAGGACATGCAGTATTACCTTGGGTTGCAAAACAAGGACAGGCAGCACTACCATGGGCTGAACACAAGGACTTGCAGTACTACCATATGCTGCAACAAACGGACAGGCAGCACTACAATAGGCTGCAGTGCAAGGACATACAGCAACACCATGGGCTGCAACATACAGACAGGCAGCACTACCATGGGCTGCAACATACAGACAGGCAGCACTACCATGGGCTGCAACACACGAACAAGCAGCACTACCAATGGCTGCAACACATGGACAGGCAACACTACTATGGGCTGCAACACAAGGATATGCAGCACTGCCATGGGCTGCAACACAAGGACATGCAGTACTACCATGGGTTGCAACACAAGGACATGCAGTACTACCATGGGTTGCAACACAAGGACATGCAGCACTATCATGTGCTGCAACACAAGGACATGCAGCACTACTGTGTGCTGCAACATAAGGGCATGCAGCACTACTGTGTGCTGCAACAAATGGATAGGCAGTACTTCCGTGGGCTGCAGCGCAAGCATGCAGCAACACCATGGGCTGCAACACATGGACAGGTAGCACTACCATGGGCTGCAACACATGGACAGGCAACACTACCATGGGCTGCAACACAGGGATAGGCAGCACTACCATGGGCTGCAACACCAGGACATGCTGTACTACCATGGGTTGCAACACAAGGACATGCAGCACTACCGTGTGCTGAACACAAGGACTTGCAGTACTACCATATGTTGCAACATAAGGGCATGCAGCACTACTGCATGCTGCAACAAACAGATAGGCAACACTACCGTGGGCTGCAGCACAAGGACATGCAACAACACCAGTGGCTGCAACACGCAAACAGGCAGCACTACCATGGGCTGCAACACATGGACAGGCAGCACTACCATGGGCTGCAACACAAGGACATGCAGCACTACCAATGGCTGCAACACATGGACAGGCAACACTACTATGGGCTGCAACACAAGAATATGCAGCACTGCCATGGGCTGCAACACAAGGACATGTAGCACTACCATGGGACTGCAATATAAGGACATGCAACATTACCATGGGCTGCAACACAAGGTCATGCAGAACTACCGTGTGCTGCAACACAAGGACATGCAGCACTAATGTGTGCTGCAACACAAGGACATGCAGCACTACCATGGGCTGCAACACAAGGACATGCAGCACTACCGTGGGCTGTGACACAAGAACATGCAGCACACCATGTGCTGCAACATAAGACATGCAGCATTAGCGCACTACCATGGGCTGCAACACAAGGACATGCAGCACTACCATGGGCTGCAACATAAGGACATGCAGCACTACCATGCTGCAACATAGGCAGCACTACCATGGGCTGCAACACCAGGACATGCTGTACTACCATGGGTTGCAACACAAGGACATGCAGCACTACCATGTGCTACAACACAAGGTCATGCAGCACTACTGTGTGCTGTAACATAAGGGCATGCAGCACTACTGCATGCTGCAACAAACAGATAGGCAACACTACCGTGGGCTGCAGCACAAGGACATGCAACAACACCAGTGGCTGCAACACACAAACAGGCAGCACTACCATGGGCTGCAACACATGGACAGGCAGCACTACCATGGGCTGCAACACATGGACAGGCAGCACTACCATGGGCTGCAACACAAGGACATGTATCACTACCACGGTCTGCAGCACAAGGATATGTGGGCTGCAACACAAGGGCATGCAGCACTACCATGGGCTGCAACACAAGGACATGCAAGCACTATTGTGTGCTGCAACACAAGGACATGCAGCACTACCATAGGCTGCAACACAAGGACATGCAGCACTACTGTGTGCTGCAACACAAGGACATGCAGCACTACCATGGGCTGCAACACAAGGACATGCAGCACTACCATGGGCTGCAACACAAGGACATGCAGCACTACCATGTGCTGCAACACAAGGACATGCAGCACTACCATGGGCTGCAACACAAGGACATGCAGCACTACAATGGGCTGCAACACAATGACATGCAGCACTACCAAGGGCTGCAACACAAGGACATACAGCATAATCATGGGCTGCAATACAAGGACACGCAGCACTACCATGGTCTTCAACAAGACATGCAGCACTACCATGTGCTGTAACACAAGGACATGCAGCACTACCATGGGACTGCAACAGAAGGACATGCAGCACTACCATGGGACTGCAACACAAGGACATGCAGCACTACCATGGGCTGCCACACAAAGACAAGCACCACTACCATGGGCTGCAACACAAGGACATGTAGCTTTATTGTGTGCTGCAACAGAAGGACATGCAGCACTACCGAGTGCTGCAACACAAGGACATGCAGCACTACCATGAGTTGCAACACAAGGACAGGCAGCAATACTATATGGTGCAACACAAGGACATGCTGCACTACCATATGGTGCAACACAAGGACATGCAGCACTACCAATGGCTGCAACACAAGGACAGGCAGCACTACCATGGGCTGCAACACAAGGACATGCAGCACTACCATGGGCTGCAACACAAGGACATGCAGCACTACCATGGGCTGCAACACAAGGACATGCAGCACTACCATGGGCTGCAACACAAGGACATACAGCATTATCATGGGCTGCAATACAAGGACATGCAGCACTACCATGGTATCCAACAAGACATGCAGCACTACCATGTGCTGTAACACAAGGACATGCAGCACTACCATGGGCTGCCACACAAAGACAAGCACCACTACCATTGGCTGCAACACAAGGACATGCAGCACTACCATGGGCTGCAACACAAGGACATGCAGCACTACCATGGGCTGTGACACAAGGACATGCAGCGCTACCATGTGCTGTAACACAAGGACATGCAGCACTACCATCTGACTGCAACACAAGGACATGTAGCACTACCATGGGACTGCAACACAAGGACATGCAACACTACCATGGGACTGCAACACAAGGACATGCAGTACTACCATGGGCTGCAACACAAGGACATGCAGCACTACCAATGGCTGCAACACAAGGACATGCAGCACTACCATGGTATCCAACAAGACATGCAGCACTACCATGAGCTGTAACACAAGGACATGCAGCACTACCATGGGCTGCCACACAAAGACAAGCACCACTACCATTGGCTGCAACACAAGGACATGCAGCACTACCATGTGCTGCAACACAAGGAGATGCAGCACTACTATGGGTTGCAACACAAGGGCATGCAGCACTACCATAGGCTGTGACACAAGGACATACAGCAGTACCGTGTGCTGCAACACAAGGACATGCTGCAAAACTGTGTGCTGCAACACAAGGGCATGCAGCACGACCATGTGCTGCAATACAAGGAGATGCAGCACTACCATGGGACTGCAACACAAGGACATGCAGCACTACCATGGGCTGCCACATAAAGACAAGCACCACTACCATGGGCTGCAACACAAGGACATGTAGCTCTATTGTGTGCTGCAACAGAAGGACATGCAGCACTACCATGTGCTGCAACACAAGGAGATGCAGCACTACTATGGGTTGCAACACAAGGGCATGTAGCACTACCATGGGCTGTGACACAAGGACATACAGCACTACCGTGTGCTGCAACACAAGGACATGCTGCACTACTGTGTGCTGCAACACAAGGGCATGCAGCATGACCATGTGCTGCAATACAAGGAGATGCAGCACTACCATGTGCTGCAACACAAGGAGATGCAGCACTACCATGGGTTGCAACACAAGGGCATGCAGCACTACCATGGGCTGCGACACAAGGACATACAGCACTACCATGTGCTGCAACACAAGGGCATGCAGCACGACCACGTGCTGCAATACAAGGAGATGCAGCACTACCATATGCTGCAACACAAGGACATGCAGCACTACCAATGACTGCAACACAAGGACAGGCAGCACTACCATGGGCTGCAACACAAGGACAAGCAGCACTACCATGTGCTGCAACACAAGGTCATACAGCATTATCATGGGCTGCAACACAAGGACATGCTGCACTACCATGGGCTGCAACACAAGGACATGCAGCACTACCATGGGTTGCAACACAAGGACAGGCAGCACTACCATGGACTGCAACACAAGGACATGCTGGACTACCATGGGCTGTAACACAAGGACATGCAGCACTACCATGGGTTGCAACACAAGGACATGCAGCACTACCATGGGCTGCAACACAAGGACAAGCAGCACTACCATGGGCTGCAACACAAGGTCATACAGCATTATCATGGGCTGCAATACAAGGACATGCAGCACTACCATGGTATCCAACAAGACATTCAGCACTACCATGTGCTGTAACACAAGGACATGCAGCACTACCATGGGACTGCAACACAAGGACATGCAGCACTACCATGGGACTGTAGCACAAGGACATGCAGCACTACCATGGGACTGTAGCACAAGGACATGCAGCACTACCATGGGCTGCCACACAAAGACAAGCACCACTACCATGGGCTGCAACACAAGGACACATAGCACTACTGTGTGCTGGAATACAAGGACATGCAGCAGTACTGTGGGCTGCAACACAAGGACATGCAGCAATACCGTCTGGTGCAACACTAGGACATGCAGCACTATCATGGGCTGCAATGCAAGGACATGCCGCATTACCATGGGCTGCAATACAAGGACATGCAGCACTACCATGGGCTCCAACAAGACATGCAGCACTACCATGTCCTGCAACACAAGGACATGCAGCAATACTGTCTGGTGCAACAAAAGGACATGCAGCACTACCATGGGCTACAACACAAGGACAGACAGCATTACTCTGGTCTGTAACCCAAGGACATGCAGCACTACCATGGGCTGCAACACAAAGACATGCAGCACTACCATGTGCTGCAACACAAGGACATGCAGCACTACCATGGGCTGTCCCCATGGCCATGTTAGATACTAATGAGATATTCCAGAGAAAAAGGCACATGTTAATTAGTCATGTAAATTCCACTGGAACTTCATTTGTAGAGCAGAGTGACTTGGAGAATCGATCATCTGCATAAAATAGCATGGTTGCTCCTGGCTGCTTGTTGCAAGGGACACTGTGGAAAAGCTGTGTTCATCCATTACTGTACAGTTAATGTCCCGGGGAGTCTACAGTTCAGTTAATGTTAAGGGGTGCGCAAGTGTGTGTGTGTGTGTGTGTGTGTGTGTGTGTGTGTGTGTGTGTGTGTGTGTGTGTGTGTGTGTGAAGGACTGCATATGTGAGTCCATGTGTTTGTGTATCTCTCTGCTTGGGAGCTTAGTGAGGGGATAGTTTACGTGCATCTATGTGTGGGTGTCAGTGAATGAATAAGTGTGTTCATGAGTACAACTGACTCAGGACAGGGCCATATTTGTTCATTTTTGTGTGTATGTGAGTATAGAGTGTGTGTGAATTTTTGAGTGTATGTGTGTGTGAAGTTGTGTGGGTGGTTGGGGTTGCTGTCAAACTCCCACACACCCTTAGACTAATAAGCAAAGCTTGCAAAATTGGGTGAAGGAGAACACTAGACATTAGGGAATAACTGAAGATGTGTGTCGGGGGCAACAAGCCACCAGTGAGAACACTTAAGACATGAGTCTGGGGGGCACAAGACATCAGTGAGAACACTTCAGTACAGTAGCTTAACAACATTTATACAAGATATGGGTAGGGAGGAAACACTAAGCACTGGAGATAATAGATCATGCCTTAAGGGCACGTGAGACAGGGACAACACAAACCACCTGGGATTACAATTTCATCTTGTACCTTAACTGTACTTACAAATAACATGGGTCGGGGGAACAGTAAACACCAGGGATACTCTATGTAGTATGCCTTAAAGTCAACAAGAATGATTCTATCCATGTACCCTTACATCTCCTACAGAGGACAGTCCTCTGTGCCACCACTAGAAATTGGGGATGTATTCTAAAACACTAAATGCTATTAATTTTGGTCACCTTAGAACAGAATTTTGGTTCTCCAGCTATATTACTATTCTGTGAGGAGTTAAGGAATTTAATTCATTTCTAAGACAACTGCAAATTTGTGTCTAATGCTTGATCTCTCTTATTTAAAGCCTTAACCATATCAATGTGTACCTTTACTCTGCTCTAAAGGTTAAAATTTGCATAATTCTAAAATTATAATTGAAAAACTGCATTTTGCCTCTCACTGTTTGTTCTACTGATGTACTTGATCTGAATTAATTACCTAGCTAGCTGTTGGATAAAGTAGTGTATTTTTACACTATAGCAAGCACTTATTTTTAACCAAGAGGTCAGTAGATTTTCCATCTAGTGCACTGGGAAGTAGCCTGGGGTGTTTAGGTTGGGGAATCACTTGAGATTTCTGCAAGTAGTTTTACTGGCTGGAGAGCTTATTAATCAGTGTATCTTGTTTTTGTGCCTTTTAAATTCTGTACAACTGAGTGGCTCTTGGATCCTATATACAAAGCAAAGTATTTTTATTGAATAATCATACTTTTACAAGATGTTTAAAGTACACTGCTGTATTTTTATGTTTAAGTTTGTTTGTGGTGGCATTTCATATCTTTTAGGTTTTTTGTGGTAGTATTTCACTCTGGACATTCCTTTACTGTGCCTTTACATTTGGAGGACGGGGATTTTTCATCTAGTGGTGACGGGTGTTTGCTTAGTCTATCTGGGCTGAGAAACGCACAAAAGGGCTCCAAGTATTTTTTTGTATTTATCTTATATACAGTGACTGCACTGCAGCTGTTTCAAAAAACTGCACTGTCTGCTGCTGCTTTAAGTAGTTAATTGTACTGTATTATACTGTATCTGTTAGTTGTGGAGTTGTTGTAGGTAGTTTGTGTGGTCTTGTTACACTTTGGCTCCAAATCAGCTATTCTACATTAAGAAGGTGCTTTTCTGCATCCTTGTGACAGAAGTGTGTTGATCTAACTTGTCTGAGTTGGGGATTGTTGTTGGAAGGCTTATTGTGTGCTTTCCTGATTTGTAGGTAGCTTAAAACTTGTTTCTCTTTGCTTGTATTTAAGCCTAATTTGTGCAGTTCTGCTCTTCACTCAGTGGCAGTTAATAGCACCCTGTATAGATACAAAAGCCTAGGAGTTCAGTTTTTCACTAAACATCTGTCAGTGAAACCCTTCCAAGCCTTTCTGCTGCTCTAGAAACAACTCAGCTGTGCACTGAGTAGTGTTGCCTTATTGATTAACCTTAGCCTACACAAAAGTATAGGTCGCTCTTGTAGTATCGGCACTACTAGCACAGTCCTGTCAAATTAACTCTTTCCCTTCCTCTAATAAAACATAAAATAAGAGCCTGCTATCACTGATCAGCAGTTTTCCATCATATCTCTGGCCAGCCTGACAGACATGGGCATCCTGAGGCAATGTAGCAATTGTCTCATGTATACTGGCAACCTCTTACTCCTGAAACAAATAAATACTGTATGCAAGAGATGCAATTACAGTATGAATTTGGAGGCAAGACTCTCACATAAAGACAAACTGAATGCCAAACAGATTGTCAGCACACACACACACACTTCCCACACTAAATAAGGTCTGATACACAAATCCACATATGTGGATGTACTCACTAGTAACTTATCAAAAGATCAGAGGTTTTCAATGGGAAACTACTTACACACATAATACAAAAGCAACCAAAACACATATCAAGCACACTAGTGTCTCAACAAATAAGCCCTTAAGGCATAACATCACAAAACATATTAGTCATAGATGTCTCCACTGTAAGACACAGATGTTCTCCTCACTAGGCTGGATAAGGAGCAGAGCAGGTTATGGTTAGCTGCCTGTCAGGTTCCAGGATCTGTCAAGTCATTCAATCACCAATACCAGTATGACTCCATCATAGTCCATGTGGGGGTAAATGACTTGAGACATACTTCACTGGACTATATGAAAAGAGACGTAACTGAGCTTTCAAATTATGTGTCACAGGCAGGTTTAAGCCTAGCTTTGGATAGCGTTCTACCTTCACCAAGGATAATGCCACAATACAAACAAAAAATGACTGACTTTAACTATTTGCTTAGCTTCTGTTGTCAGTCCAAGGGGGATCCAATATCGGTCAGCCTAGGAACACATGGTTGTCAGACCACACTGCTTTGCCAGAGATGGTCTGCACCCATCTCATCTAGGCTTTTAGATACTGGCAAAGGTATTAGCCACTTCTAATGTGCATTTTTAAGCAATAGCCACTCCTATTGTGCATTTTTAAGCAATGTCAAAGTAACCAACCTCCCAACATATCAAAATCCTCTCTAGATAAACTTATGGTACTGCTGCTTAATGCTAGGAATCTAAACAAGAAACTGCACTCCCTGGAACCAATTCTTACCTTGGAAAATGCTAACATTTGTGCAGTCACCGAGACATAGTTGAAAGGTGTGGAAACCACCCCAGCCATGTAGGGCTACAATGCCTTCCATACATTTAGACCATGAGATGAGCATGAAAGAACCAAAGGATGAGGTGTCTCCATATTCAATAAGGATAAGTGCACCTCGAGACTGGTAGAACAGTATGACTCTCTTGAGATACTCCATGTCCAATTAACTATAGGCAAAGCCCCCTACCACATCATAGTTAGCTATAGCTCCCCACCATGATAGAAGAAAAGCATACCACACACCTTGACTTGCTGGATTCACTTGCTATACAGCCCAACACCTTACCCATTTGTGATTTTAATTATCCTACCATTGACTGGGAAGCATACATGACCTCAAACATGCAGGCTCAGAGGTTCTTGTACTTTGTCAGTGCAAATGCTCTGGAACATCTAGTCAGCAAAACCACATCAGGCTGAAATGTTCTGGACACAGTAGACACTAACATGGGAGAGTATTGCACCCTCCCCATCTGATGTCCTTCCTGCTAAGATCAAACCATAAACCAGTCTCTTTTGATCTAATTATAAGACCAGATACCCCAAGATAAACTACCTCCTACTAAGTGATGGTATAAGTTTCAAAGCCCACTCAAATGCAGATAACATGGACTTCTATTTAGAGGTGTACACCAATGCCCTGTACAACCACTGCAGCTGCACAGAATTTGCTGTACCTGACTGCCAAAAAAAAAAAAAACAAGCCACCCTGGTGGACCTCTAGTATGAGGAGGCTATACAACAAGAGAAAGAAACTAATGTCCAAGAACAAGAGGGAACTGGCTCTGCAGAGGAAGAATACCCTCTCTAGCTTAAACAAACAAGTTAGAGTTCTTGTCAAGTCCTCCAAAACTAATTAGAAAGCAAAAATAGCCCCCCCCCCAGCTATGGATAATCACAAGGCATTCTTTAACTACATTCAGAATCTAAAAGGGAACAACCAGCTATGTGCTGAACTGGCTGAGGATGCCACCACTCATATTCAACTGGTGGTAATAGCCAACCTGCTAGCTTACAGATTTAGAGCAAACTTCACCCCCTGTCCCCTCCAGTCATCCCCCAAAGTATACCTACCACCATTCCTCAACCTATTATCTCAAAAGAGAGCAGATCATCTCAGTGCTCTCCAAGGCCAAAACATGACATCAATGGGACCAGACAACATCCCAGATTGCCTTTTAAAGATTATAAAACATGACCTAGCAGATCCAATTGGATCCTTGTTTAACCACAGGCTGAGAACTGGACATGTTCTGGCAGAATGGAGGACAACAACAGTAATCCCTCTACACAAAGGGGGATCATCAACCCATCCTGGGAATTATAGGCCCATAAGCTTGACTACCATTATCTACAAGGCCATGGAAAGAATCATTATGGACCTTATTAACAAGGGCTTTGGTTATCTCCAAACTCTGGACCCAACCCATTTTGGATTTGTTAAAGGTAGATCATGCCTTTTAAACATGGTTGATTTCTTTGAGAGGGTCACCAAGGCATTGGATGAGGGAAGGATAGTGCAAACTGCCTATCTTGACCTAGCCAAGGCATTTGACACAATCCTCCACTCAGGTAATATAGAGAAACTCTCCTAATTGGGAATTAGCCCCTACATTACCAGATAGGTAGCCAACTGGCTCACTGACAGGAAACATACTGTCAAAGTGGGTGACTTCACCTTTAGCAAAAGACCAGTCACCATTGGTGTACCACAGGGTTATGTGCTGGGCCCCTTACTGTTCAAAATTTATTTTTCAGAAGTCCGGGCAAATTTGGATGGCCTGTGGCTGATCAAGTTCTCTGACAATTTCAAAGTGGAAGAAATCACTGAATCTCCCAATGATGTTAATAAATTGCAGACAGAGATAATGCGGACAAATGACTGGTGCCAAAGCCACAGATTAAAGCTAAATGCATAATTATTCCCATTTGGAAAGCTGACATCCCTGCTAATTACATTATAGACAGCACCCCCCATAAGTGTAGACCCAGATGTATGTGATCTGGTTACTCAGGTTGATAGCAACCTCAACCTTGACCACCACATATCCACAGTAGTAAGGAAATCCTTCAATGTGGCACATCTTATAAGTACAGGCATCACCTCTAGATCTAAGGATGTTATAACACCATTATACTCAGTCCTCATCAGACCAGAAATTAAGTATAATGCTCCCTTTTGTATGTACCTCACCAGACACCTGCAACAATTGGAGAGACCACAGAGGTTTCTCACCAAGAAATTACAGGGTATACAAAAAAGTCTTACATGGAAAGCCTGAAAACCCTGTCACTGTATTCAGTCTCCTACAGTGTTCTAGGGGGCAACCTGTGCCTGGCTTATAGGACAGTATCTGACCCATCCCTGATGGATATGCTACACATTTGTTATTCAAACTGCACGAGGGCCATTCACTCCAGAGATCTTAACCTAGCCTCAGACATGAACAGGTCATACTGGTGAAATAGATACATCTCCCAGAGACTGCCACTTCTCTGGAACAAGCTTCCCAATCCACATGAAACAGAGCACCTCCCTGACCCTATTCAAAACAACCCAGATCAGTGGATGGGTGACCGCAAATTCACTTCTGGGTTGGTGCCCATGTCCTTCCTGGAGAAAGGAAGTTATTAACTACCATAGACCTATACCGAACCACCAACAATTGGGGAAACCTAGGATAAGTATGGTTAGGCTGGTAAAGGTTCTAAGGCCATTAGCCTAGTAACCTTCTATGAAACTATAACCTTACTATCCTATTCATTTATACTACAATTTGTATTCATGAAATATAACTAAAATTTTAAGTATTCAAAGATTGCTTGTACTGACCTCATTATCATTTGTTGAACAAAAAATGTTTCACTGTTAGTGTGTTAAACCAATCTTTAACTTATTTTAATGTTATCATATATGAAGATATTCTCTGTGGCAGAGCTAGTCACCTGGCAGTCTATACCTTGGCTCTAGATGATTGTCACTGTTGAATCTTTAACTTATTTTAATGTTATCATATATCAAGATATTCTCTGTGGCAGAGCTGCTTGCCATCTGGCAGTCTATCCCTCGACTCTAAATGATTGTCCCAGTTGTAGTGATACTCCAACCCCATATGGGAAAAAGGGGCTGTGGATGGATGGATATATCTTTAATTAATAAACCATTTTAAATATAAGTGCATTATGATTAGTTATAGGACAGTACAGCACAAGGGACAGTATGTATCTGCTGTCAGCAGACCCCCTGTGGTAGCTGCTAATGTCAGCATGTATTTAGAATAGTCTGATGACACAAAAAACAATGTCAGGAACACTAATAGTACGGGACTTACAAACATCTAATATATTTGAAGAGCCTCTGCAGAGACAGGCCAAAACCAAAAATCTCAACCTCAACCAGGTTAAACAGAAGTATCTACTCCTGATGGCAAGTCTGAGTCACACTGTCCTTTTGTGTTTGTGTGTGTGTGTGTGTGTGTGGGGGGGGGGGTGTCTGTGCTGTGCATTTGCATGTGTGTGAGACACACTGCCTTTAGTGTGTGTGTTTACCCCACATGGTAGAGACAAGGTAGTCACCTTCACAACTATATTATAGAGGTCTGTCCCTGACATGGGTGCAGCACTTGGCAATAACCTGATGAAGTATTCGTTACGATTCCAGGCATGTGCAGTTGCTATACACACTGTTGTGCAAATAGTGAGTGTGCTGTATTATTTATGGGAGGATCTGAAACACCATCTTTGCCTACTGGATGACATCCAATGCCTGTACAGTGACATTGGGTATGGGGACAGGAATCAGACAGTGGTGCAGAGGTTAGTGGTGACTAACATGGATCCACTGGTGCATCCAAGAGGCAGATGGTAACCATACTCTGGTCTGCATCAGCAGGTCATACTGTTCCTGGCCATGAAGTGGTTTAGATGTGAGGTGGTTGGTGAAAGACTGGACATATTTAGATAGTACTGACTATTCCTGAAACAGAATCCATGCTGGCTCAGGCCAAAAGGTGCACCAAACCTGGCTGGGAATGGCCTCAAGTACCTGGCAACCAAGACTCTGGAGACTCCATCCCTAGGACACCTCCCAGCATTGCACAAGTTTACTTGCACAGCTATACACAATCAATATCACCTGTGGGCAGAGGGAGTGCCATGCCTAGTCATAGCCTTCATCTTGGTCATGAACACCTCACATGCAATTGCTTTTAACATGTGTCACCTCATCATGGTGTCCAAGCATGCTTCTGTAATTTTACACCATCCCTGCAGTGGACCATATCAAGTCTTGAGACTACATAACACTGCAGTATACATCTTCATTTACAATACAGCAACTCTACCCTGCTATTGAGGGATCTAAGCCTCGACTCCCAGCAATTTGCTACCATAATGCATGGCTATGACATCTACCTCTTTTGATCCTGTCCTTAATGACATGTTTCACTCTGTCTTTTCCAGCTGTGCAAATGATGTTGACTTTGCCCTACATATTTATAAACCTGTGTGCCAGATAATTTTTTTTGTACAACACAGCCGGTCTATGTGCTGTATTGCATGGTCTGAGTTTGATAATGCAAGCATCATTTTAATCTTTGTTGTCTGTCTCACGGCCTCATAGTTGTAGACAGGACCCTGCTCCACACTTTGCCAGTGGTTTGATATGCTGCACTCACTGTCTCACAAGGGGTCCTGATGCTGCATGTTTCTCTTAATCTGGCAACCCTGCTGCTACAGCTGAGATAGTGGATCATGCTGGGATGTTTCCCTGCTGCTGAAGCTACTTCCACACAACCATGCTACTCAACATGATGCACACTATAATCACCTGACTGCAGGTCTTGGGGTAAATATCACAGGGTCCCAATGGATGCATTTGGGCAGTAGACACATCCCTTACAATGATCAAAAACACATTCCACTGTATGCCATTATTGCCAGAGTTTGAAGGATCGCTGACTAGGATCACCTTCCATGGTTCCAGGGCATATCTGGCATCCCCTGGAACATACCATTTGATGAGGCCTACTTGTATGCACAGTAGCTGCATATACCAGCACTGTACCCAACTATATGCAAACTTAACATGTAGGGAACATTGTAGAAATCTCACTTGCATGAAATGTTGGTACGGGTTTGATGGACCCTAGACATACAAATCATTGGATCTCTGTGTCCTGTGCACCTACCTGGCAAACAAATGGGTATTATTATTATTATTATTATTATTATAATTATTACTACCACCTGCTGCTACTGCAAACATTCTAGTATTCTGTATACTGGTGATTCCTGGTGCTCAGAACAGGTGACGTCTATGATGCAGCATACCCGCTTTTCATATATTTCTGAATCATGCCACCTCAACTGATGGCATTAGAGGTGTATTCACTGTTCCTCATTTGCATTTGGAACCTCATTTCCATATCAGTATGTGGTTATTTGAACATGTGGCCTACCATCCTATACTCCCTTTACTCGACTGTGCTACATCTCTGAATCACCTCCAACCTGTTCATCTTCGGTGTTAATGCTGTTTAGCACAGTGTAATGCAGTAACTATTCACAAAAACTGGTCATAATATTTTATAGACAAAATGCTTCCCAATACTTTAATTTATTTAATCAAAAGAAAACCCTTTATATTGTTAAAAAGAAAAATATGTATTCCCTCAGGTGGATAATGGTAGTGCTTTACAGCTTACCATGGTATTATTAGACACTGCAGATAGGATCTTATTTTCATGTGACATTTCCTGTACCAAGAAAAACCCTTTGTCACATTATAAGGAATTACATACATTTCTTAGAAGCATGTTACTCCAATTACAATTTCCTTACAGGATGTTCTACTGCCACAAAAAATGATGATAGTTTTTGTAATGCTTTTGTTTAAATTGTCATTTATTTTTTGTGTGTCAGGTTAGTTTATATAATTTTTGCATTAGAGGCGTTTGCGGTACAGCAAGTTTCACTTGCTTGAACTTGATTGCAATATAGTTTCTGTTTTGTAAGGACCCCAAGATGAATTTTTGATACAAGTGGTATTTGACATCTTTCCATAGCTATGTCACTGTGAAGTTAGTATATTTGTCAAGGGCAGGTCCTGCCTTTTTAATCTGGCTGACCTCTATGAAAAAGTCACTGAATGGATGAGGGTAAATCAGTGCACACTGCATATCTGGACCTTGGAAAGGCACTCAACACCATCCCACATTCTGGCATCATGGATAAACTCTCAGCTGACCTCTGTGCAATTCACTTGATAGCAAAATGGCTCACAAATAAAACACAGAAAGTATGGATGGGCAGCTCTACCTCCTCTAAAGACCTGTCACTAGTGGACACTAGTGGAGTGTTTTAGGATTCACTCCTCGGGGAACTTCTATTTCCCAGTTATTTCTTGAAGTTCAAAACTATTGTTAAGGGTTTGTGGCTAACCAAGTTTTCAGATGACTGCAAACCTGCAGCCATCATAAACTCCCAAGAGGAAACTGGGATCTACAAGAGGGCCTGTCCCAAACAAATATTTGGTACCAAAAACACAGTCTGAATCTAAATCCTAAGAAATGTATAATCATATCCTTCGTCAAGCATGACTCCTTTTCTATCACACTGACAACAACCCCCCTGAAAATTAATCCAATTGTTAGATCTCTGGGAACCTATGTTGACAGTGATCTATCTTTTAAGCACGATATATCCACTATTGTAAGGACGTCATTTCTTATTGCACAGCTTATAGCTAAAAGTATGGTAAATAGATCCAGGGGACAATAGCTCAACTGTACTCGACACTCATTAGGCCAATTACTGAGTATAGCACTTCTTTCAGTATGCACCTGCTCAAACACTTGTCAAAGTTGAAATGACCACAATACTTCCTCTGTAAAAAAAAAATCAAGGGCCTAAATCCTAAAACCTATGCAGGCCATCTCAACCCTTTGTATCTCTCTTCTCAGTATCATACAGGTTACAGAATGGTGACCACTGCCACATGGATACAGTCTCAACAGACCCTGTTCTGTTAGACCTATTACATGTTCACAAGTCCAATGATATTGGAAACACTCAGGGATCTCAAGCTTTTTTGCAAGACTAACAGAACATGCTGAAGGGACAGGTATGTATTACAGAGAACACCACTTCTCTGGCACTGTCTTCCCCTCTACATAAAGCAGAGTCCTCTTACTCTATTCAAATGTAACTTGGATGACTGGATGGGTAACCAACAATGTACCCCTGGTTAAGTACCAATGGCCCTCAAGTACAGGGAAAACATGTAACTACCCTAAAATACACTCGCTCTGCCAATCTTTAGACAGTCATATTACAAATATAGGGGCAGGCTACTTAAGATCTTCACAGATCAACAGCCTACTAAGTATCTCTGAGCCTATATATTATATGCAAATATATACATACATATGTATATATAGGTATGTGTGTGTGTGTGTGTTTGTGTATCTATGTATATATATATATATATATATATATATATATATATATATATATATATATATATATATACCCACACACACATACATATACATACACACACACACAGTCACACACACACACATATATATATATATATATATATATATATTAATGGAAGCATAATCTTTCATCAAAATGACAGCAGATCCTACAGTGATCAACATCTATTCATCAAATACCTAAACATTGATCTATAAAACATAAAAAAACAGAAAACATACACAATTTTTTTGTACGGAGCAATTCCCTCTGCGGCCCCATACCCCCCTACTATTTATATATACCAACTCCAAGATCACACTACTGTTTGGAAAATGGCATATTCCCCAATTTCAACTGTGCCTTGATCTTGGAGTGGTAAGGCCGGTATATTTTGATCAGTTGGACGGGTTCTGTCAGATGTTGGCAAATTTGTTTTGATAGAGAGCATTCCTCTGAGAGACAGATAACAGACACACACACACATATATATATATATATATATATATATATATATATGTGTGTGTATGTATATATACGCATACACAGACAACTCCTGAACTATCTTCTCATAAACAATCTCCTGACAAACTCGCAACATGGGTTTAGACCATAACATACCACCACAGCCCTTTACTCCTTCACTAACATTGTAAATCTAAATCAAAACATTAATAAACTTTTCTCAGCCATCTTCTTAGACCTTTCCAACCCTTTGACATGATAAACCACCGAATACTTATACAAACACTGGAAACCATTTCCCTAGACACCCAGTTTATCCAATGGTTCCAGTCTTACCTGTGTGGTAGACAACAGGCAGTCCTATGGAAGGACAACCTATCCACTCTGCTACCCATCACTCTAGGAGTCCCCCAGGGCTACATCTTAGGACTTCCTCCTATTTTCTATATTTATAAATGACCTGCACAAAGTCATCCCAGAGGCTACCTGCATTCAATACGTGGACGACTCAACTCTAATATGCTCAGCCACATCTCCAACATAACTGCAGTTTTTATCCCAAAAAACTTTTAACACAGTTGAAAATTGGCTTCTTAATTGCTGTCTCATATTAAATCCTAACAAAAATTAGCTGCTGCTTTTCTCTCCATTTCAAAGGTTCACCGTACCAATCTTCACCACAAATTCTAACAACAGCCCCATTATTTCTTCAGATCCCTCGACAAAGCTCCTAGGTGTAATAGTTGAGAATAATCTTAAGTTTGACTTGCATATTAACCATACAATTAAAACAGTTAATAAAAAGCTTGGCTCTCTATACAAGATTAAACCCTTCCTAACTCCCCTAGCTAGGACTGTTATTGCCCGCACACACCTACTCTCTACTCTTCTCTATGCTTCCCCCTTACTTATAAACTTGAGTAAAACTGACTTGAACAAATTCACTGGCTGCTATAATCACATTGCTAGATTTGCCACTAGTACAGCCTATAGAACCCACCACTGTATTAACCTTAATCTTCTAAGGTGACTTGAACTACCTAATCTACTAACTCTCAACCAACTAGTAAAGGCCCATAAGATTCTCTACCAGTCCGAATACATGCCTGTTCTTAAAAGCCATATCACCCCCTACCAGAACCTCAAGACACTCTGATCCTCTAACAAAATGTTAGTTTACACGCTCAAAACTAACAACACAGCTGGGGATGCTCTGTTTACCATCTCTGTAGGAAAAACATGGACCTCACTCCCTGCTGGCCTAATATCAGAACCCTCTTTATCCCAATTCAAGAAAAATCTTATACTATACTTTAAAACACGGTGGATATGTGCTTGCTTTACCCCCAATTAACTTTTACTCCCTCAACTGTGTGCCTAATGAGGACTTCCTGCCTTTAAGTGCCTCTAATTGACTATATCCTAGTTATCTGGTTAATAACCTAATTACTTTGTATTAACTTGTGTGACCCAGTTATGTTTTGATCCTTTTAATGAATGTAATTCTGTTTGGAAATTTTAAAACTTGATTTATATGTATATATGAAATAGTATATTGTAGTATGTATGTAGTATGAAATTTGGAGCTTTTCTCCCTGGGCCTCCGCTGAAAATGGACATGTATCCAGTCGGACTATCCCGGTCAACAAATGTAAAATAAATAAATAAATATCTATATTTACATATATATCTATATCTATAGTTAGGTACCTGCTTTAATCCAAGAGCAGTTGTTTTTCTTTTCATCTAGGAAACCACAACAATGGTGATTTTTGAAAACACAAATGTCCAATATAGAACAGAACAGGTGATTAACCTAGTACTGTGTTAGAAATGCAGTGAGAAAGGAAAACACTGATCTTGTTTTGGAATTTAACCCAGGATCTCCTCTGGACAGTTAGATATCAGATTTCTCGATGTATACATTTCACAGGCTTCATAGCGTAAATGCAACCCACCCATGCACTCAGAGGGTATAATATATATATATATATATATATATATATATATATATATATATATATATATATATATATATATATATATACATATGTATAGAGGATATATCTATATCTATATATATATATATATATATATATATATATATATATGTATGTATATCGCTGATCTAATTGTGATGAGGTGGGTAGTTTAACACTGTTAGTAAAGTATTCCTTTCTGCCTTGAACTAGAGTTCATACAGGGTGCAGCTTATTGGTTTTCCTCTGTGACCTTTTTACTTACTGTTTTAGTTTGTTAGTTGGGATATTTTGTAGACACTCTAATGTTTATGGATATCAGTTGGGTACGACAACCCTGTGTTTCCAATAGTGAAACATTCCTCTTATGCTGTACTAATGATGCCATAAGAAGGCAGAAACATGCATATCCACAGCTAGAGGGGTTTCACTTTAAAGGCCTGAAATTGTCCATAAATAGACTTAGAAGTAAAAATAAAAGAAAAAGTCATAGACATTCAGAATTGTCATTTAGCTGAAACACCTGATATCCTTAAAGGGTAATTTGTATATATCCCATGTTGCCTCTGAAACAACAGGTTTAAAGTATCACATAGTGGGAAGTCTAGCTTTGCTAGATTTTTCTTTTTGTGGTTTTAACTAACTGTTTTTTTTGTGTGACCTTTTAACTCATTGTTTAAAATACTTGAAAACCGCAAAACCGCAAATTACTAAGTCCATTGTTTAAATACAACCAGTGTAGTATAGACCTACTCTTCACACCCAACACAAAAGGGTTTGTCATGATCATTAACTGTTTAGGACCTCTAACCGAAACTGAACTATGACTATGATCTGAAAAGCTCCAGCCAAAAACAATGCAAACCTGGCTTCTTATTTGCTTTAGAAAAGGAGGTGTCCATAATCCATAGATGTACTAAATGAATGCAGTTGGGTTAATATATATATATATATATATATATATATATATATATATATATATATATACACACACACACACACACACACACACACACACACAGACAAATGTATATGGTAGTAGTTTCTTTGCTCGAATATGGTTTTGTCGGTATGTGAATTGGGTGCGTTTTTCATTGATTCACAGTTTGTCAAATATAAACAGAAAAAGTGCCATGAACATGTAACAGTGAAGTTGAGAGAGTTTTCTATTTTCCCAACTCTTGTGCAATCTTACAGATGGCATCTATATCAAGTGAGGAGTATGGGGGCACAGCCCTCTACATGATGGGTCCAGGGGGGACTTGATCCCCCTGCAAAAACAAAGAAATATTCTCTTCTCTGTATTTTAGCACACATTTAACTAAATATGTGTTCAGTGAATATTTATAAATGCTGTTTGTGTTGGCAATGTTATAGTTTAATTATTGGTAAGATATATATGCATGTGTGTGTATGTATATATATATATATATATATATATATATATATATATATATATATATATATATATATATATATATATATATATCTCAGGCAGACTCAGCAAGAACTTCAGCAAAGGACAGAGGAATGGAATACAAAACTGAAGCTACATGGGAAGAAATTAAGCACAGATAAGACAGTGGTAATGGCAGAACATTGGGGAAATCAGAAGAAGATGAAACGAGACAGAAGGGAAGAGAGTGGAACAGGTTAATAGCTTCAAGTATCTGGGAAGGATAGTTGAGGAGAAAGGAACTCGGAAGGAGGAGATCAAAGCTAGAATCAGAGTGGCTGCTGCTAACAGGCACAGTGTGTCAGGTGTAGTCTATGACAGAACAATGTCAAAGAAACTGAAAAACAAGGTGTACAAGACAGTGGTGCGACCAGTGCTACTGTATGGTACAGAAACCTCGGCAGTAAAGATAGAGCAGATGAAGAATATGATAGAAATGAAGTGCCTGGGAAGGGTGGTAGGATGCACACCATGGGACAGATGAAGAAATGAGGACATAAGAACAGAAGCCAAAGTAGCTCCAATTGCAGAAAAGATCAACAAGAACAGATTACAGTAGTTCAGACACACGTGCAGAAAAGCAGAAGACAATCTGGGGCAGCTAGGAGGAAGGTAAGAGGAAATGAGGACATCCAGCAAAGAGGTGGATGGATTGTGCGAAAGAAGATCTGCGACAGTCAGGCGTTAGTGTTGAAGAAGGCAGGAGTGAGGCACTGAATCGAGAGAGATGACGACAGTTAACATGATACACCAACCCCATGTAGAAAAATGGGAAAAAAGGGGGCTGATGATGATATATATATATATATATATATATAGAGAGAGAGAGAGAGAGAGAGATATGTACAAACACTTACACACATACATATGTACACACACACACTTGCATATATATATATATATATATATATATATATATATATATATATATATATACATATATATATATACATATATATATACATATATATACATGTATGTATACATGCAAGCAAGCTGAAAAAATGGACATCTTTTTCCATGACACTTGCTAAAATAGGTAAATACTATTACATGGCAATTAGCAAACATCCATTCTTAACAACTCATGAATAACAAGGAACCAGCAGACATGAAAGCAGTACCTACCAATATCAATAATACAGGTTTAAAACTATCACACAAATGCTTTCTGTCATCAAACACAGACTTGAGATTAACCTTACTTTTAGTGTCTAGTCCTCCTCTGTAACCCATCCATCCTTTTAACGTGATAGTGTCTCCAAAAAGGTTCAAGAACTTTTGAAAGCCTTCACTTCCAGTTTCTGTAAGTCACATACAAAACACATTACCAGCATAAAGAGATGCAAGCAGCAAAACAGCAATCATAAAAGAAAATATAATGTCTTGCTTTGAATAAAAATCATTATACCATTTCGATTATACAGATCTAGTGAAAATTTTTAAATAGTTGTTCACAGTTAGACTTCTGCAATAAAAAGTTAAGAAAAATTATTGCAAATGAATATTTGCTTCACCTTATAAGGCACTACCTATTTATACTTAACTATATTCAGTATATACATGAATTCATAGATATTCTAAGGCCACGGAGTTTCAGGACCATTCATGCCTTGCTAGTACCCTCCCTCATGCAGCATCTTCTTTCTCTAGGAGGGCCACACTGGTCAGTCCTGGAGTAAATCTGTGGACACCCATCCAGTCATGTAGTTTGTGTTGTAGAAGGTAGTTTAACATGCAGGGGATGTTTATTCCAGAGCTGCAGGTAGTGGGTTATAAACTCATCTATCCATCATATTTTATTTACCTGTTGGTAAAGATTTAGGCCCCTGATGGAGATACTTGGCTTTGAGAGAAACAGAAGGTCCAGGGCAATTGAATCTGTAATAGTATGATATGTAAGACAGACACTTCCCATTGAAAATCAGCAAGACAATGAATAAAGAGATGGGGCTTCTAGTCTCCTCTGAGGGCTCAAAGACTTTAGGCCTGTGATCTTTTTGTTTAGGAAACATTGGGGTCTTTCTAATTGTTTGATATGTTTAGTGAAATACATCTCAAAGGGACATTTTACTCAAAATGTGGTCTGATCAATGCTGAATACAAGGGAGTGATTACCTTTTTATACCATGTTGATATTCCTTTGGCCATTAGCTGGGTAACTAAAAGGATTTACTGACAACTGCTGATACATACAGTGAAAAGAGAGGGGACGATCAACCCAAGTACCTCGACCTCTAGCAACATTTTCATCTTGTAGAGGTCAGTTGTCTATAGACACTATGATGGGAAAAGGGGGCAGTCTTCCAAAAGTGATGGCACTACACTTCTTAGCATTTAGACTGAGCCCATTTTTAGTACACAAAATATTTTCTAGGGTGAGTTCATTCTGGAGAATTTGGGTGTTATAGGATGACTTAACAATAAACCCCAGTTTGCAATTGTCTGCAAACTTTGTTAGCCAGAGGTCTTGGCTGTCTGCTTGCTGATGTGGGAAGTAAACACAAAAAATGAGAGGTCGCAGAACCAAACCCGGAGGGACTCAGTTAGTCACGTTCATGCTTTCTGATGAAACACCTGCAACTTATAATGTATGGGTTCTACCTTTCAGCCATGTTGCTATCAATCTTATCACATATGGGATGATTTTTAAACCATTTAGTTTTTGTGTAATGCCAGCATGGAGAATGATGTCAACGGCCTTAGCCAGGTCAAGATATGCTGCATGAAGTGCATGGCCACCATCTACATCCCTTGTAAACCTTCTGAAGAAATTTACCAGAGTAAATAGACAAGATCTACCCTTCACAAAACCAAACTGTTGTCTAACAAGATTCCTGATATCACAGTTTATGACAACAGTTATAGTACATTCCATGGTTTTACAGATGAGGCTTGTAAGGATGATATATCTGTCAGGTTATCCTTATGGAGAGGCATCACAACTGCTGTATGCCTCTCATCGGGGACAAAACCAATCGCTGAACTTGAGTCAGACTGCTAAGATATGAAGTCAGTTTGCATTCTTTTGTTTCATTACTTCATTTAAACATAGCCAAGAACCTTCTTCTATGCTAATACTTTTGTCCTGATTATACTCTCTCATGTACAGCTTGTAAACACTCATCATTTATTGGCTCATTATGAAGCATACACAGCTTTTGTACAAATTAATTTTTCTATAATTCTGATATAGAAACGGATGACTTTTAAGTAATTTATTTATACTATCGATTGCTTCGTCTGATATGTCCTTGCTTTTCCACTCCTTGAGTCTTAGCTTCTCTTATGGTAGCAAAGAAGCATAACTGTTGGATAATTTAATGACAATTTATAAGAGATCATGGCATTTAAATAAAAATAAAAGTTAACAAATGAGGGTTTAATTTTAAGCTGCACAGTTAAAATGTCAATATTAAAAAAAAATACTGAGAGAAATGCCATGTTATTTAAAGAGGCAGAGATTTAACATGAATGACCTTCATACCATGGAAAGCTGCCATTGGTGTGGAGGAGTAGAAACCCCAGAAAAGCAGTCTTCATTTAGTAAAGGAAGGAAGCCCTCACCCAAAGAGTTCAGAAATTCTACATAGTGCAAGAGTTATCAATGCAAAGTTAATACTTTCAGAAAGAGGAGGCCAGCTTCACTTCAAGCAGATAAGTAACAGACTGTTTTATACTCTATGCTGATTTCCCAAGTAATATGAGGAATGGGAACCCTCAGTGATAAAGAGATGCAGTATTTAAAAGACTCTCTCTGTTTTTCAGTGGGACATTAAAACAAAGGCCAAAAGTGGAACTGGCAGATTTTGAAAGAGACAAAGAGAAAAAGGTGAGAGCAGGTCTAGCAGAACAGAATGTAAGATGGGTATGCAACACAATAAGCAAAAAAAATCACTTTAATTTATTCTAGCTCAACACAGGATTATACAAAAATGTCAATATTGTTAAAAAGGCTGTTGCTGATGGAAGGCTTAGAAATGGCACTTTGACACATTAAGTAGGTCCTTATGACACAACCAATGTGTGTAAAAGGATTAGCAATATGTTACAGTGAAAATGCATACAAAGTCCATAGCATAAGATGGTTTAAATAACAAAGAATGTGGTAATGCTTAACTACAAAGCAGGTTTATTGTGACAAAGATTCTTGAAGCACTGATGCTTGTTGGTGATGCTTATTGGACATCATATCTAGCTCTGTCAGTGCTGAACAACCAGACATTTTGGATATGCAGCAATGCCACATACTGTGTGTACACTATGCTATCTTTGAACAAGCCTAACAATATGACAATCATGTACAGATCATATGAGACTCTTGCATCAGTCACCTTTACAAGGCCATGGATCTGCATTGGGCTGACATGCCTTTTAGATACTTATCGCTTTACAAGTTTTCTACAAGATGCTCAGGTTCCTACAGAACCGCTACTCTGAAGAAAAAAATGCCAAACCTCCTAGTTCACAATGTAAAAGATCCCAGCCTCTAGCACACAAGGCAACACTTGTAATCTATACAGCTTACCCAAAATTCACTATGAAAATAGGCATAAACCCTTATGGTTCACTAAGTCTTTCCACATAGGGAAAAGTTTTAGGTTTTAGTCATAGATGACTCTACAGATAGGCATACAGACTCCACACTCAGCAGAACATACAAGAACAAAGTAACAATAACCTGCTTGGCTGGTGCCCACAAGGGCTCTAAGGTCCCTTAAAATAGACAAATATGTCTGCAACCTAGTGGTGGCCCATGTGAAATGAAGGACATGAGGGATCTCCACCTAGAGGGACATTTAGAGAAACATGATGGAACTTGATCTGCATGTGTTAGAGGCATGAAAGATATTGATCTTTCATAGTGTCTTGCCTTCATCAAGACTTATAGAGCTATACACCAATACAAGGTAATTGACTTAACAGTGGGCTAAGTAGTTGGTGTTCCTATAAGGAGATTCAGTATCTGTCAGACTGGGATGAGATGGTGAATAAGACTTCCTGTTTTTTACAGGGCTGGCTTAAACCTCTCATACAATGGCTTTAACATATTGGCTAAAGCCTTTGCTGCTCCCACAGTGCCTTTTTTAGGCAGTATCTCCTTACTGCGCATTCCTACATAGCAAACGCAAACCTGCATTTAAGCAACATTATGAAGACAATACTCAGTGCCATAAGTCTAAAGTGAAAGATGACTGAACTGGAAGCCCTCCTGTAACTCAGGCACATTCATATTTATATGGTTACTGAGACATAGTTTCAATGCAGAGAGAGCAATCCCTCCCTAACAGGGTTTAGCATCAATCATGGGTTCAGGCCCTTGTGTATTTCCAAGAGAATATCTATTTGTCAGAAAACTATCACATCATATTAAATTATCCATAACCCTAACATGGAGCTCCCAGAGATCCAAATCATCCTTAAGTAATCCTACTATTACTTGATTGTTAGCTACATATCCTCATCAGTGTCCTTCAAAGATTCTGGAAATAATCTTAACACCATTTAGGGGTTTAATATCAAACAAATAACTTCTTGCTAGGGAACTTCAGTTATCCAAGCATTAACTGAAATAGGCATGCTCAGCATTTCCTAAACTTAGTTAATTTCAATGCACTAAAGTAGATTACAAAACTACCGACTAGAGAACATCTTTGACCTAGTCCTTATCAAGCTGTTCAGCCTATCTCCTCCCTCTGCCTCACCCTGCATTACCATATCCTGGGTTAAATTTGAACACAAATAAGTCACCTTATCTCTCAGGCCTAGTGGTACCAACCCGTCATTGCATTTAGGGATGTCTCCAGTGCAAACTTACTTCAGTATGGAGAATACCTATACAAAATTTTCAATAATCTTCCACAAATGAACTTGGCTGAGGGGGGCTGCCATATTCTCCTCCAACTTTTGCCAACACATATCAGCTGTTGTATAGAAAAGTCATTATCCAGCCACAATAATTATAAAGGTAAATTCAAGAATAAAAGCATGTCCTGGTGGTCTCAGCTGTCCACATTCCTTTTGAGAGTGTTTTTAGTTATGCCCTACTCACTCCTCCATGTCTCACAGTGCCCACGGTTCTGTCTAAGGGGTGGGTGTGCAATGGAGATCATGTCCACCCCACCTCCTCTTTAGACCATGCTACCTAATATGTGACACCCACAGCCTCCACCTAGCATCATCACATGAGATGTCCATGTTGCTGCTCTCCCCCAGGGATGGTAATGCTCATCCCTCCTTGCAGCTCCATCAGTCATCCAAGCTGCTAATCAAACCCAGGTTTTCTGGACTGCAGTCAGGGCTTCATTACTCTATGCCACCAGAACAGCTTAGCTGCAGCCTTTATACTCTTGTAAAACTACGGGGATAAGCATTGGGTCCTCTTATGATTGTCACTGATTTGCAGACATCTAAGCTAATATCCCAGAAGTGTGGTTTACCAGCTTTGATGATCACTTTGCTGGACACCACTAAAAACTAACATGCTTTTTTCAGTTTCATATTGGTATGCATCCATATGTCAGGTCAGAACCAACTCATGTGACACCCTGTGGAGATCACCAAGCTGGAAAAATCAAAGTTGAGGACCAAAAAAAAAAAAAGCTTCTCTCAAAGGTAAAGAGCTTAAAAAAATAAAAATCTGTTTTCTGCTTCTGCAATTGACCTTCACATCCACACACACCCACACCACCTTACTAACACCTTAATCTATACCCTGTCCCTGCACCTGAAATCAGCCTTGCAACATAGAAACCCCTTCCATAACCTACTGCTGGACAAGACATTCAGATACACAGAGCAACATATAAGCACAACACTAAAAACATTTTAACCTCAGCCCTTCCTCTAACTCTAACCTGTTAAAAAATACAAAAAGAAAAATCTAGCAACGCTAGACTTTCCACTGTGTGATACCGTAAACCTCTTGTATCAGAGGCAACATGAGATATATGCAAATTAACCCTTAAGGATATCAGGTGTTTCAGCTAAATGGCAATTCTGAATGTCCATGACTTTTTCTTTTACTTTTAAGTCTATTTATGGACAATCTCAGACCAATAAAGCCAAAGCCCTCTAGCTGTGGACATGCATATTTCTGCCTACTTATGGCATCATCAGCACAGCATGGGAGGAATGTTTAACTTTTGAAAACACAGAGCTGTTGTACCCAACTGATATCCATAAACATTAGGGTGTCTACAAAATATCCCAACTAACAAACTAAAACAATAAGTAAAAAGATCACAGAGGAAAACCAGCTGGTTAAAAAAACACAAAATGCCATTAGAAGGCAGAAACATGCATGTCCACAGCTAGAATGTTTGGCTTTATTGGCCTGAAATTGTCCATAAATAGACTTAAAAGTAAAAGAACAAGTCAATGACATTCAGAATTGCCATTTAGCTGAAACACCGATATCCTTAAAGGTTGGTTTGCATATATCCCACGTTGCCTCTGACACAACAGGTGTAAAGTATCACACAGTAGAAAGTCTAGCTTTGCTAGATTTTTCTTTTTGTGTTTTTTAATTAGTTGGTCTTCCTGTGTGACCTTTTTACTCATTGTTTTAGTTTGTTAGTTGGGATATTTTGCTGATACCCTAATGTTTACGGATATCAGTTGGGTACAACAACCCTGTGTTTCCAATAGTCAAACATTCCTCTTATGCTGTGCTGATGATGCCATAAAAAGACAGAAACATGCATGTCCACAGCTAGAGTGGTTTGGCTTTTTTGGCCTGAAATTGTTCAAAAGTAGACTTAAAAGAAAAAGTCATGGACGTTCAGAATTGCCATTCAGCTGAAACACCTGATATCCTTAAGGGGTAATTTGCATATACCCATGTTGCCTCTGATACAAGAGGTTTAAGGTATCAGCAGTGGAAAGTCTAGCTTTGCTAGATTTTTCTTTTTGTGTTTTTTAACCAGTTGGTTTTCCTGTGTGACCTATTTACTCACTGTCTAACTCTAACCTGGAAAAACTTATGAACACGCCCAACCCAACAGAAGCACCAGCAAACACAACTTCATAAAACTTTTCCCTTCTCTAAGCCCTAATCTAAACTTAAGCCAAAACACAAAGATACACTCCCAGCCCCCTAATACACAACATTTCAAAATATCTAAAACATTCAACACTAAACCCAAAAATCATGCTTACCTTCCTCAAACCAACATCCTTGCTCTGACGCAGGCCCCACTAAAACACAGCTCCACTCAATCAACACATTTCACAAAATATACACACCATAGTGAAACATACATACACTCTTATTACATTCAGTCACATTCACACTCATAAACACTACCATTCAACACATTTAAATCACCAAATTTACCTTTCCACCCTATATCTTTTGATGGAATATTAGTTTTAGGTGGATGCCATTAAAATGAAACCCACTTACATTGCTAAAATCTCACTGACTCTTAAACTATCGAATATAACCAAAAACCCATCAAAGAATCTAAACCAGCAAATACTTTCCCTCTGGCTAATCTAGTTCTCTAAAATTACGTAACCCTTCCACAACCAGATCCTACTGAACTACATAGTCCTCTCAGTACTCTGGCTGCTAGACTAAAACTTTGCTACCAGTCCTTAAACCTAAATTTACAAATTGTTCCCTAACCCTAAAACTCCCTTTTTGCTCCTTAAAGCTAAATCCACTGATAACTGTGTAACCCTAAAACCCAACTCTCGCTACTTAAGCCTATAGTCCGCGATCATTACCTAATCATAAACGTCCCACCCCACTCTCCAAACCTAAACTTACCAATCACTCCAAAACAAAATGCGTGCATGTTTCTGTGCAACACACACACACACACACACACACACACACACACACACACACACACACACACACACACACACACACACAAAACAGTAAGAAGGAATGTGCTGGACAGCACATCTAGCTGTAGCATCAGGTGCATTAGAAGGGTATGTCTGTTTACATAATCTATCTTTCAGAAGAATATGATGCTATTTTTATATTTGTTGTACCTGTTATATGTCTCAGAAGCACAACTTCAGACAATCACCAGACTACTCAACACTACAATGGAGACAGAAGTGACAGTGTCAGTTGCTATGACTGACCCTTACTGTGTGGCAAATATAGTTGATTTTCAATGACGTATGCATGGTGCTTATAAAGAGAAATTGGGAATACAGTGGTCCCCAGCCTGCAGGAGATGACTTGTATCCTACTGAAGATCATATAGACATGAAAGGCAACCAAGTACTATTGACTTGACCTGGGTGAAGTGCTCTCTCCCTCTCTTTGACATCTGGCACATGCGTAACTAAGCATCTTGCTCTGGAGTATCTCTTACCTGAAAATGACCAACAGGTCTGTTTGTTCAAAAATGTCTCTCTGTCTCATCCTCCTTTCACTATGCTTTGGCTATTCATGGGCTGACATTTGGTACTCCTTGGGGGCTACCCTTCCAGATTTGCCACAGTTCACTGGGACATTGCTGTGCAATACAGTTCTATCCATCCATCCATCACCCCTTTTTCCAATTTTTTGCACATGGGTTCAGGTCGTCACTTCAACAGTGACAGTCATGTAGAGCCAGTGTTTACAATGCAGGGTGGCTAGCCCTGCAGATACAATACATTTTATATTACACTGTTGTCATACATGTGTGCCAGCTCTATGTGCAAAGGAAGTATTTGTATATCATTGTGTTGCATGGTTTTGTGGATATATACATGTGACCCCTTATGCAGTGGGACCAATTCTTGACTCATACACGGTTGTTACATATATCCCATCCAGGCATGCTGTAATCCATATACAGTTTGTTTTCCTTTTCTTCTTCAAGCCAGTGTCCATCCTTTTTGGTATGTTTACCTTACTTGTTTTGTTCTCCCCTTTATATGAGGCCCATCTCTGCTGCATCTGTTAGCTTTGGACTGCCTTACCTACATCAGTTAACCATTTCCTTATACCTTAAACTTTCCAGTAAATTCTGTTCTTGTTCACATAAAAAGGGTCTCACTCTATTAAAAAATACCATCCTTACCCTGACAGCTTTTCTTTAGGATATTTTACACCACATTCCTATCATCTCTTCCTATAACCCTTACCTCCATTTTTTCCTTTTCTAATACCACCACATACTGGTAGTGCCATTTCTGTGGGAATACTGGTTCTGTTATGTGGTCCTGCATGACAAACATTTGTTTTTTTTTTTTCCCTTTTCTCTGAAGCACAGCTGAAGACAATTGTGGAATATGAATATAACTTTTAATGGGTTTGCCGTTACTTCTATTTCTTTATATCACATATTTTCAATATGTAGGAAACTATGCAGTGGAAAGCTATTGTAACACTCCACAATTCAGTTTGGGTTGCTTGCAAAAAAAGCACTTTTAAAAGCTGTTTATAATTCAAAGTTATTTGTGACCTGGCAGAGTATTCCTTCTACTGCTGAGGCCTTCTATAACTCTTTGCCTACCATCCGGAACCCCTCCTCTAGTAGTAAACACTGATAAAGCAAATGGGAGTCTGGCCACCCACAATAAAGAGTGGTAAAGCATACAAATTATTTTACTTAATTCCACGTACCATGGCTAGGGCAGGGCTAAGGGGGCTGTTGCCTGACTGCAAGCTGCTGGTGGGGGGGGGGGGTGATTAACACTTCAGAAGAGTTGCTGATCAGGTGTATATGCAGTACTGGCCTGGTATTCATTTAAGCAGTTGTGGCTGATATTGTGTCTGTGTAACTCAATGTTGATCTTAGCACAGCTTTCACCTTCTATCTCTTGTAAATGGTAGCAAACTGCTGGCTGCGTTTATAGTAAACAGCTTACTATAGTTTAAACTACAATGAAGAACTGGAGCACTTCAGTGCTGAGCACAAGTGCAATACCAGCATTCAGTTCTGGATACCAATATTGTACTGAAGACTAGTTGTCATCTGACGATCATTCATCCTAATACTTTGCACGCGTGATGGCTGCCCCTATTTGCCCCACCCTAGCTATCACTCTGGATGTTAATAAATGCAGTAAGAAGCTAGTAGGAGCTCTCTGCTACAATTCTGGGTTCCAGGGAATTTTTACTCTTTAGTCCTCAACTTTAGACAGGATGAGAGGACTTCATCTTTGGATTGGGGGGGGGGGGGCACCATTCTGTAAACAGCCAAGGGTGCCAAATGACCTAGCTATGGTTGAGACTAGCTCATGAACTGTGCCTTAATGTGATATTCTTAAAGACTTTGAAAAGCAAAACTATATTCACTATTGCAAGTATGTTAACAGGCTCCTGCAACAAAATACATTTGTACCAAATTGCAAACTAAATTACTTTACAGCAAACTAATGCTATACTATATGGTGGACATTTACCAGATATAGCATTTGCAATACTGTAGATCATTATTCATTTCATATTCATATCTGAATATGATGGCAGAATAAGAAGTAAAGAATGTCTTCATATATGCATTAGCATTCTCTTTCCTTTTCTTTCTTTCACTCTGTGCTTTGCACTCTAAATTTGGTCCTGACATGATCAGACCACACATGAAATACTACAATCCCTGTCAGAAAGCACCTATCACTTTAAAGCAGTGAATGACTCAAACAAAAGAAGAAGATGCACGCTCTGTGGTACAGTGGGTAAAGCACAGGCTAAGAAGCAGATAATACACCATTGATTAGTGACCAAGGACTTTTAGGACTAATTAGGTAGAGATGGGAGTGAATGGTACATGCTGATATATCCATCCACAACTCTACACCAAGGCCTACAAGTATAACATGTGGCTTAGGCAACTATCTCTGCTCTCTGGTATATAAAGTAAGTATCATAACCTAATGTAATGAATGCATTCAAGACCACTGACTTCAGACAAGATAAATTACTTCTTAACAAACATGGTGCTGGGTTTATTGCCGGCAGAATTAGCAAATACATTAGAATTTTTTCAGAGAAAACATACACAATAAAGGAGTTAACAATACACTTAGAGAACTTGATTTTACTTTAAAAGGATATTACCGCAATGCACAAAGTCTGCAAAACAAACATCATGAACTTAAATTACTGATGAGTGTCAAAAGAAATGATACAGTAACCATAACAGAGTGTTGGAAACCTGAATATATTTGTTTTCTAGGCTATGTAAAATATGATTGCATGCAGGACAATCTTGAAGAGGTAGGGTTATGCTTTTACTGCAACAAGGTATAAAATCATCACAAGTTATAATAAACTCTACTTTGGAATACAATATGAGTTGAGTGAGTTTCTTTATATACTGTAAGGATTACTGTCTGCTATTGTAGCACTAGTATTACACCAGAATTCCACAAAATAATTACACATTTTTGATAACAACGATAAGAGTAATGCACAATTATTGGGCAAGTTTAACTACCCGGATATTAATTGGACATCTTGTACGGGGGAAACATGTATTCTAAAATGTTTTTAAATATTTTGTCTTATCCTGGTTTGCAACAATTAATAACTGATAATACAAGAGGAAAGAAAAGTTTAAACTTTTTACCTATGAATGTACCACAGCTAAGAAAAAACTATTACTATTGATCTCCCTCCTGGTACAGCCATCCATTAACTTGGACATTTATAATTAAAAACACATTAGATCACTACATAGGAAATATGATTATCGTAAAATCAATTATAATGTTTTGTTAGATACATTAAAAGTATGAATTTGGTGTTCGGAACTTGTAAAGGAAATGGAGAATTTTGTGTATATGATTCTGGAAAGTACATTAAAATCAACAATTTATTCCACTTCAAGAGATGGATGTAAATCTCCTGCAAATTGTTATCCACCTTTGAGGAAAAAAAGTACTTTTAGGACTTATGTGTGTAGGCCTGACAAATTTAACACAACTAAACTTAACAAAATCAGTAAGATCATAAAATTAAATATTCAGGATAGAATGAAGTCAAATGAAATACAATTAGCTAATTACAAAGGTAACAAAAATATGCATGTATTAATGAAAATGTTAAGTTAAGAAATACTATTCATACAATCAGAATTATAATAAGTTAAGTTATGATCAAAATATTACAGATGATAAATTCAATCAATATCTTATAAAGATATCAAAAGCACAACATATGTCTTAACTCCTCACATGTACAAATAATTACCTCATCTGAAGATTTATGTCCTATTATCACAATGCCAGTCTTGACAAATGATCTTTGAAAAGTTAAAAGGAATTCAGCAGAAGGTCCTGACATAATACCACCTATTTTAATTCTAAATATCAAGGATTATGTCAAGACACTATTGGGACGTATATAATCAATAATGTTTTACATCACTGATTTGTTCCACCAGCATGGATGATGTCTCAAATTACTCCAATTTACAAAAAAGGAGATAGATTGGAAGTTAGCAGTTATCAACACATACGTTTGACATAAATACTTAGTAAATGTTTTGATCTTAATAACAAAAATCTTAGCACTACCAACACAGACTTGTTAAGGGTACAGTCACCTTAGCTAATATGATTGATTTTTATGAACATATCTCAATATCTCTAGATTAACTACTGGAGTTATACTTTTTGGGCATGGTTAAAGCTTTTGATACTTTACCTCATTTTGCTGTTTTTTTTTTAAATAGCTTTGTTGAATTATCACTTGTGACATAGGTACAATTACATTTACGTAAACGTAAACAAACTACATTAACAAGTTCACATTTACAAACATTTGCAGACATTATGTTCATAGAACACCTTAACCATAAGGCCACCCTCCCAACCCTCACATATGTTCTTCTATACAATATAATCAATTTAGCATTACATAAATTGTTCAATTCCTGCCCTTCCTGAAGCCTCACTCCTCCTCCAAAATACCCCTCCACATCCATTATTCCCACAACCTCTAATTTTTCAATGCAATTTGTTTTTATCCTTTTCCAAAGATTATACCTCCTGCTACCCATCTTAGTCACAATACTCACCATTTCAAGCATGGTTTTCCAAAACTTTGATCTCCATCTACCAATAATTACTTCCCCAGCAGCCAGCAGAATTAAACTCAACAAGGCTCTACCATATCTAGGCAATTCAGACCCAGCATACCAGTGCAAAGAAATCACCCCCCAGTCACACTCATTTGCTCCCCCAGTACCCAGAAAAAGTACTCAGTAGGGAATTTTTAAAGTCTGCCAACTCATTACACTATGAAAAATATGCTTCCAGGTACCTCCTTCTTCCCCATCACATCTCCAACACCTGCCATCCACTGAAGGAAAAATTGCCTGGAGTGTGCTTTCAGTACAAAAATACCCATGCAAACACTTACAAGCAAAACTTCCAGCCCTTCTAGGCCCCGCTACACAACTGGAAGCCACAAACATATCCTCCCACCACTTCCCCAAAAATTCCCATCCAATTTCTCTTCCCAATCTTCTCTGATGTCTTCTGATTGATTCCTACAATCATCTTGCAATATTCTATATGCCCTATTAAGTACCCCATTTTCAACAGTGGCTTCCATTCTAGATTCAACCAAAAATTCAGCCACTACAGGTCTTGCATCCAGGACTCCCTCATCTCCCCCAGCCCACACTGACATCGATCCACCAATAGAGAATGCAGCCTCCAACCTGCAGTCCAAATGTCTTTTTGGTCTCCTCTCATTCCACTACCTCTCCCTCCTCCTCCTCTAATGGTTTGTTACCAATACACCGAATCCTCTGCCAGGTTCTTCATGTAAATTCTATTCCCCTCTTACCCAGTCTCTGTACCCCCAACTGCAGTTATCCCCATCAACAGAATTTTCCATCTTCACTCTTGTGGCAGCTCAGTTCTCAGTACACTTTCTGCCACTTCATGAATATAATACTCTGAATGATCTTTGTCATTCTTTCCAAGTATCCACATCTAAAATCCCACTTTCTCGTTATTTCTTGACTACCCCATGCTTTATTATCATTCCCACCACCTTGAATTGTAGCTTTCTGCTTGTGTTATCTATAATAGCTGTATAGCTCTAAAATATTTCCTTAGATCAGGAAATCCCAAACCACCCTGCTTTATCAGAAGGATCAACCTATCCCAATTGACTCTCGCCCTCCTTCCCTCCCAGATAATACTACTCAAGCCTTCATTAACTACTATCCACAACTTCTCCTCTGGTTGATAAAAGCATGCCTGACCTGCATCTAAAACCAAAGGGGCAAAAAACACCTCCACCTCCTTTATCCTGCCATCAACATCCATGGGCAAGAGCCTCCAGTTTCTCAGTACCTGTACCATTCTTTGTTTAGTCTCTTCCTACACACAGCCAGCCACCACAACAGAATCTTTTTAACCCATACTCTTAACTCATTACATACGAGTGATGCCTCCAGGTGCATCTGCAGTTAACTCCTACTGACGCCTCTAGGCGTCAAATATTGCTTGTTCATATTTGCATCAATAATTCCAAAACCATGCTATTTACAAGGTTTTAAAAGACTTCATCTTAAAGCTTACACAATGGCAAACTCAACTGCATTAATATTTGATCTCTGTCTAGTGCAGGTCAATAGATATTAACAGTTGTTTCTATGATATTAATTTGCACAGATATAATTTTCATTTGTCTAAATATCTCAATGACCAAGTAACACAGACAGAACTCCTTAGCCTCATATGAAAGTGCTTGGCTACATGAATAATATACTGCTGACAGTGTGTGTGTAACTTGAGTGGTTGCTGAGATATTGTTAGTTGTTTACAAAATATTACAAACATAATTGCTACTGTGTTTACTGTGACTTATAAAATTCTGTTCAAGACCTAGAACCTAAAGAACACTACCACTATAAAAACAGTTTGTGCTGAAGAGTTTGGCTTTTATACTTCTTTCATAACCCCTATGGTTTTAGAGATATGGACATTTGTTTGAAATGTGAGGACATTATTTGATTCTGTCAAAAGGCTTAGGCTCCACCCATTAGAAGTTACAGTGTAAACATCCTGAGCTCCACTGGAGCGAATGAGTTAAATACTTCATTTTATCTTGTCCCCATATGGGTACTGCTGAACCAATTCATGTGTAGGCACATAGTACACAGCCACAGCCCTTTCTCTATTTTCATTAATTATATATCCCCCCCATAAAACAGCCTGGAATTGTCTCAGAATGTTCTACAACACTGACATGTACCATTCTGGTTTTATCAGGTACAAAATAATGCTGTCCACAAATAAAACCAACCTTTCCCAACTACCACACCAATCATTTCCTTGAATATCTGAGTTTCTCACTTTCCAAACAAATGGCTCCAAGTATAATGCAAATAACAAAGTAGAAAGGAAACACCCCTTCCTGATTCCTCTGCCCAGACACAACTTATCAGATAGGAACCTTCCCATTCTGATCCCTTTCTCTAATTACTCATATACCTCCTAACTAACCTTACTGTTGTATCAGGGAATGCATATGCCTTCATTGCCGCACTCATATAATTCCAGGATATCATGTAGACTGTCCTCCCCAAACCAAGACCCACCAATAACAGGGATATTTTCCTGTCCTCTGCTTCACTCTTGGTCATCACCACTCTATCAATATTGTCAAATGCTTGTGCTCCCCCCAAACAAAAACCACTGATCCATATCTATCAGTTCTGGTAAAACATCTGGACTCTTCCAGCCATTACAGACAGAAAGATTTTACAATCATGGCCTAAAACTGAAATTGTCCAACATTAAGTTGGATCTGATGGATCTCCACTGTCTTTAGGTATTACAGCTACCACAGCTCTACTTCAGGATATTGGTAATTCCCCTTTTAAAAACACTGTCAAACAAAACCTTCCAGATCTCCATCACCCTCCTGCCTCACAGTTCCCAAACCCTACTGGAATGCCATCTACTCCTGGATAACTTCTTACAGACTGGACACAGATCAATGTTTTTATCTCATCTCCTCCTTTATAACTGTTAATTGTTGAGCATCAACTACCCCTAACCTTGGCATATTTAGGTTTTCCATAAATATTTCCTTTTGTGCTTTTTCTTGATTTCCCAATTTCCTTGCTTTAGATAAATTTTCATAAATGTTCAAAATATCTCTAATTCCTCTACAGGATCTCTCTTTATTTTTCTTGTTATAGGCTCCCTAAATTTGGCAAAAACATTTTCTTTCTGTTGCCCAAATCATTGTGCTAAAAGTTTTTGTGCTCTGGTGGTATTATCAAAAACAGTTCTTTCTAAACTCATGCACATTACCCATGTATTCCCTTATTTTCTCTTTAGCACTCTGCAGTTGTGCCTCTTCTTGTTCTGATAGAGTCACCTTATTTTGTAATATTTTAATCTGTCAGCCTCTTTAATAATTTCTGTTACTTTGTAACCATATCTCTTTTTCTTTTCTTTTTATCCTATTTTTGAATCCCACTTTTCTTTTGCCCTCTCACTAGCTATAACTTCTAGAGAAATTTTTAACTTCCCTAATAACTCCCAAATAATTTCCATTTCCCATTCCTTAAATTCCTGCCTATCTTACAGGTAGGCAGGGAAGAAACAGTGTCTCAGTTTTACTTCATTAACCTGTATTTTTATCTTAGTTATTATTGACACATGATCTGAAAGTTATGGATCTGTGTTAAAGTTCTCAATAAAATGCACATGTTCCTGTGAAATATAATTTCTGTCTAATCTACCCACTTATTGTACCTTGCGGAATAGTACGCAAATTCTTTCTGAGTTTTTACTGCTAAATTCACATCTTCCATATTAAATGTTTCATAAATTTCTTAAGAGATCTACCCTCATTTGTTGTACTGTCCCTTCTAGGTCCCCCCAGATACATTTCCATTGCTGCTTATCAAATTTCAGTCCCCAGCTACAAGTAATATCCTCTGCTGAAACCTGCTTATAGTTTTTCCTAAACTTTTCTTAAGCTCTATAATAGCAGTTTGAGTTGGATATAAATATATGGTATCATAATCCTCATCGCTTGCCAGTAGCCCTTTACTACCACAAACCTACCATTATTATATTCTTTCCTCTTCTATCAGTATTGGAGCTCCTCTAGCAATTAATATAACTATTCATCTTTTCCTTTGTCCCTGATAATCTGCTGAATATCTATCCTGAAACTCTTTCTTTATCAAATTCACATGCTCAGTTTCTTTCTAAATGCATTTCCTATAGCATTACTATTTGCACTCTGCATTTATTAATATCATTATATATTCTTTCCTTTTTATCTGTGCGTGTGAGACCATTCACATTCCAGGATAATATGTAAAGTTTTGCCATTATAAGACGTCATTGGTCCTGCCTTTCATATATAACAACTTTTTAAATGTCTGTTTCCAGCTTTTTGTGATACACACTCCCAGTAATGTTTATAAGGTTGATCCTTTATACAGTTTTTTCTTATCATTTCCATTTAAACATGTCAATTTTTACAAGACTTAGTTTTAATGACAACCCTCAAAAAAACTTAATACAAACACACAAAACTATATACATTTTCACATAATGAAGTTTAACCATCCAAACAGGAACACTTGTCCCAACCAGCTGTAAACACAGACCTTATCTAACCTAAAGATGAGGTTATCCATGCCAAGACACATATTACTGCTTGTATTCCTATTTACATTAACTGGTGTTTTTATCTTTATTCCCCTCCAAGATGCCAAAACCAACTTGCATACTTTCAGAAAACAAAGAAACCAGTGCTTTGGCATTCTTTCATTGCCCTATAATCAGCTTGTCTCCATGGAAATGTAAGAGAAAAAATGTAGCTCTTGGCTGCAGGCTTTTAAAGACAAGCTGAAACATTTATTGCTAAAATAACACTTTTCATTACATTCAGTGCTCTCGTTATACTTATTTCAACTTAAAACTTGTTATTAGATTAAGGGTCTTAATCCAGATGTTCACCTATGCAGAAGTAAAAGAAAACACATCAGCTTTACATATATTATGATCTTTGCACTTTTGCACCCTGTCCCTCACCTCAAGATTACAGCATAAACATGCTTTTGTCTAGCCCTTTTTCTCTTTTTGCATTGCAATGCTTACATTTCTTAATATTAAACAAGAAGAAAAAAAGACATCTGTTTAGTTTAGCATCTTTATCACATACGGTAAGTTACTTAATATGCTTTATTATAAAACATGCAATTTATATCATGAAAGATTTTAAAGAAATATTAAAAACAGAAATGATTTTAATTACAATTAACCATTTCCTTCCTCTTTCCTTCCCCCTCAGTGTAGTTGCAAACATTAAAGACATGACCTTTAGTTCCCTACAAGTTTAACAAAATCAACAAAAGTCCATTCTGTCCACTTTTTCTTCTAAGGTCAGATTTCATGTTTATTGACTAATTTCCATGCTGATGGTCTTCTTCCTGTTCATCTTCATCTCCCAACACCAGACTCTGCTTCAATTTCAAATAATTCACAATTCTTCTAGTCAGCTCCTGTGCTTTTCTCTGTTTCCCAAGCATTTTCCTTTGGAACACTGGCAAAGATTTCACTGTCAATGACTCCATGTGCTTTATTAGCAGAAAGTCCTCTTCTGCTTGATGGCTCACTTTTTTGTTAGACAAACTTTTATATTTCCCCCTTAGCCTGCTCTGCATTAAAAATTATGTTGCTCTTCCAGAAAAAAATATTCTGAAAACAGCTGGATACAGCAGCTTAAATCTCATATTTGCCTCTCAACATTCCATAATTGCTGGGATAAATTTGTATCTTTCTCTTCTGTTTGGTGTACAGTGAATAAGCACTTTCCAGAAATGCTCTTCTGTCTCCAGTTTTTAATAGTTTGCTATTTTGCCACAGTTTTGTTAGGATTAACTCTTTCTGCTGGTAGGAATGCATTTCTACTAACACAGGTCTTGGCTGCTTTCTCTTGACCAGGTTTGGATACAGACAATGTGCCCTTTCAATTAACAGAGCCTGCTGTGGAATGCCAGTTCAGTTGGTTAGTTGTTGCTTTACAAAATGAATGCAGCCTGTTACTGTGGGACAGCAGAACATCTCAAATTTTCCCCATGTGCTTGGTCCTCTAATTGTTTCATTTTTTGAAACATCTCTTCTTGAGCAGTCTCATACTCAGCCAACCTTTTCTTCATTTAGATCTCTTATTATTATTTTGCATCATTATCAACTCATCTGAATATCTGTTTAAAACGTCTTCCATTTTTCCAGCCTATTTGAGTTGACATATTCCTTTAGTGTTTTGTTTATTTTAATCAGTTCTGAAAACATTTGAACTATTTTACCATCTAGATTACTGAAAGCCATATCTTGCATCAAAGCTTTAGTTGGAGCTGCTTTTTTTCTGAACAGCTGCAAGATTCTTCCCAGTTTTTATTCACCTTTTTTAGCTGATTTTTTCAGGGTCTCTTAAGTTTCTTCTTTGTTGGCATCCAGGCAGTGTACTTGCTAGCCAGTAAATGAATTTCCTAAAAGTGAGAGAGTTCCTGGCTTTTGTCTTTCAGTATCTTTTTTGCACACTGAGAGAGCTGAATTTAAACTGTTGATGAGTGTGCAGCCATCTTGGAAACAACCGTTCTTTACTTAAAAAAGCTAAATGTTAAATCTTAAGTCATTAGGTGGCTAGATTGTTAACTGGTTACATGACAGAAAACAATCTGTGTATCCATTGGCCATATTTTATTTAATACTGTTAATGCATCATTACATAAAAATAATTCATTCTGCATGAGTAAATAAACAGATGATCTTAAAATTGGATTTACTGTCATCAATAGCAGGGATTTTGACAATATTATACATTTTTGAATGAGATCTTATCATGAACTAATAAACTTGGCTTACATTTTAATTCAGAAAAATGTTGTATTATGTATTTTAAGAAGCCAACAGCATATCAACCAATTTATGTTAACATCCTACCTTTAAAAGTGGTTGAATGTTTTAAGGACCTAGGGGTTATAATAGGTAAGAGCTGTAATTTTGGTAACCATGTTGACTCTGTTTATACCTATGTAATGAGGTAGTTTGGGTGCAATGATGAAAAAATTTACAATAAGAGATCCAGATTGCCTGTCTGCACTTTGTAGGGCCTGTATTAGACCACTTATTGAGTACTATAGTGATGTCTGTATTCACACAAAAGGGCAATTAATATTGCTCAAAAGGATCCAGACAGTCCTTACAAAAACATTATAGAATACTGATCTTAGTTATCCTTAATATTGTAGATTATAAAAATTTTTCACAATATTTTACTGATATTTGAGAGGTAAGTTTATTTTAACACAGAGAGTATTTTATGATGAAATATTTCAACTTATTCTCCATATTGGTACTGATCAAGTAACAATTTTCCTTTGTAATAATACTTATAAACTATGTGTTAAAAATGTAAAACTTGCAGAAGCTATAATTTCATAAGACCTGTTTTCTACCACTTGATATTAGAAGTTCCAAGAATTTATTCAAATAAAAACAACAACATCAAAAAAAAAAAAAAACTTGCTCTCTGGCTTGGTAACAATATCTATGAACTGGACATAGTGAATGAAGTGTTCCTAGAAGGTTTTTAACCTAAAATACTGTTCATATCTAAACTTATGAAAGTTACATTCATTTTCACAACAAACAATCAATAGCTATCATCGGGGGCTTAATCATAATTCTGTGTAGTTATAGGATCATAGGAAGGTACTAGGCTGTTAGCCCTGAAGCCCTTACAAGAATTTAGCCCAAATTCCAACAAGTCAGCAGCTGATGCCCCTGCCCAGCAGGGGCACAGGTGGAATCCCAGTGGTGCATTTTCTGTTCCCCATCCAGTTATCCAGGTTGCACTTAAAAGGGAAAATGAGATGCTCTGCTTGACGTGGACAGGGAGTCTCTGGGACACAGATCTGTGCCACCAAGTCCTACAGATGTCACAAACCAGGTTGAAGTCGTGAGCATGTGGGTTACATGAGTGGAGCTTGATTTGTGGATATGCAGCAGTCCCATCTCAAGGCAGGGTCTGAGATTGCTTTGTATGTCAGAAAGAGGTCACCTCTGAGGAGTCTGTATGAGACTGAGTAGAGAGACAGGGCTTTTAGCCCATCTGTGTAGGGTAGATGTTTGAGGCCCTGGATTCTCCTGGTGAGGAACCTCTGTGGTCTATTCAGTTGCTGCATAGGCTTTTTGAGATACATGCAGAAAAGGGCATTCTGCTCAATAATGGGTCTTATAAGGGAAGAATACAGGGATGTTATGACCTCCTTGTCCCTGGATGAAATACCCTTCCTAATGAGGTGAGCCATGTAGAAAGCTTTCTATACAACAAAAGCAATATGGTGATCAAAAGTCAGTTTGCTATCAACCTGGGTGCTCAAGCACCTCACAACTGATTGTGTGCTTAGGACCTTGTTATTAATGTGATCATTTGTTGGGACATCACTCTCCCCAAAGGGGATGATGATGCATTTTTTGGCATTCAGTTTGAGGCCATGTTTCTGGCACCAGTCATTTGTCTAGGTGAGACCCTCTTGTAGGATATCCACATCACCAGAGGAACTGATGACAGCACCCAGCTTGCAGTCATCTGCAAACATGGTCAGTTATAGCCCACTGGTTTTGGCCTGCACCTCAGAAAAGTATATGCCAAACAACATAGGCCCCCAGACAAATCGCTGGGGTACACTGCTCGTTATGGGTCTACTGCTTGAGGTGGTTTCCCTATTTTGACTAGGTGGGTTCTATCAGTGAGACAGTTTGCTACCCATCTGGTAACAAATGGATTGAAGCCTAGTTAAGAGGGTTTATCTATTATACCCCAGTGGGAAATAGTATCGAAAGTTTTGGCCAGGTCAAGGTAGACAGTGTGCACCATCTTCCCCTCATCTATGGCTTTGGTGACTGTCTCAAAGAAGTTGACCAAATTTAACAGGCATGACCTTCCCTTGATGAAACCAAACTGTGTGGGATCAAGTGTTTGGAGGTTGCCAATGTCCTTGCTAATGAGGTCCATGATAATCCGTTCCATGGTCATGCAGATCAGGATAGTTTGGCTGATGGGGCTACAATTTCCTGGATCAGTGGACACTCCACCTTTGTGCAAAGGGATGAGAGTGGCTGTCCTCCACTCAGCTGGGAAGAAGCCAGTACTCAATCTTTGGTTGAATAGAGTGCCTAATGGTGCTGCAGGCTCCTGCCTGAGTTCATGTAGGATGCAGCCTGTGACATTATCGGGTCCCATGGAGGCTTGTATTTTTTGCCTTCGAGAGGGCAATGATGACTTTCTCCCTAAAGATAAGGGGAGGAGGCAGGTGCTAGGGTGTCCTGATTTATTGACGGGGGGGGGGGGGCAGAGGGGTGAAGTTTTCTCTGAACCTTTCTGCCAGCAGGTTGGCTATATCTATGGCATTTGTGTATGTGGTGTCCTTGACCACCAGTTCTGAGCAGATCTCAGTGCTTCCTTTGAGATTGTGGACATATATGAAGAAGTTCTTATGACTGTCTTTAGTAGATGTAGCCAGTTCGGCCTCGAAGTTTGCTTTGGAGGATTTCAGTATTGCTCTTATTTGCTTGATCAGGCTATGCAGAGAGTGCTTTCAATTAGGCTCCTGCTACTTCTTGGGGCTGGACAGCAATTACTTTCATGTTATTATAGAGTTTATTTATTGCAGTTATCCACCAGACAGGTTCACTCTTCCTTGAGAAGGAGGATTTTGTCCTGTTAGTTATTCCTGATTCCATGCACCTATATAAATGCTCATACAGTACTTTACTGTAGGTTTGAACATTTGTGCCAGTTCCTATGGAAAGGGAGGGGGTGGTGAAGTGATTAATACTTTCCCTCAGGAGGTTGAAATCAGCTTTGGATAAGTTTTTTTGTTTGAGTCTAGATGGGGGGGGGGGGGATGGTGACTTCGAAAGTGACCACTTTATAGTCGGATCTTATTAGGGAGGATGATACTTTAGGGATGCTGCATGGTTTACTCATGTTGGTTAATAACAAGTCCAAGATATTATCACCTCTTGTGGGGGTGTCGACCAGCTGGTGCAAGGCATTTGCATTGACAAACTCGAGGAATCTCTGGACATTTGCGATTTGGCAGGAGCAGTTCTTCCAATCTATGGTTGGATAATTAAAGTCATCCAGGGTGAGGGTAAAGAGTTGAATCTTGATAGTTTGGAAGAGGTCCAGATAGGTGGAGTGGGCATCTTGAGTCAAAGTTGGGGGCCTGTAGCTAGCTATGATTTGAATAGGGGTCTTGTCAATGTTTAAGTGTCTCCTGTGCATCATACTGTTTGACCAGCCTGGAGGTGTATATTTCTTTAATATATATCGAACCTCCACCTCCTTTTGCTTTGCTGCCAATGGTTTGGGGTCTGCATGTATGATAGGATGAGTAACCTGATATGGCTGGGGTGCTCTCTCCAGCTTTGAACCAGGTTTCTGTGACTGTACAGATGTTATCTTCCAGTGTTATGAATGCTTGCAATGAGTGCAGTTTCATGTTTAGACTCCTAGCATTTAGCAACATGACCTTTAATTTGCATTTTGATGAAATGTTCATGTTGCAGGTTTTGACCTCATGGCATTGCCTAAAGAAGGCACTATACCGGAGGCAACAGCCTTTGCCTGAAGCTCAAGGGAGACAGATACAGGCCATCTCTGGAAAGCATAGTGGTCTGTCAATCATGTCTTCCCAGGCTGTCAGGTATTGGATCCCCTTGGAATGACACCAGAAACTACTCCAGTTGTTAAAGTCAATAATTTTCTGTTTATATTGAGGCATCATTCTGGATGATGGTAGAATGCTGCTTAAGGATAAGGATATACCTGCCTGGAACACGTATTCAGTGAGCTCGATCATGTCTCTCTTCATATAGTCCACGGATGTATGTCTCAAGTCAGTCATGCCAACATGGACTATGACAGAGTCATAACAGTACCTGTTGAGAGACTTGAGTGCATGCGTGATATGGTGGATTTTAGCACCTGACAAACAACTTAATGTGACTCTCTTCTTATCCAGCCTGGTGAGGGGCACATCTATGGTGTCTCACAATGGAATCTCCTATGACTAATATGTTGGCTTTATGGTTAGGCTGTTTAGTGGCTGTGAGACACAAGTGTGTGGACAATGTGTGGTGTGGTGGGCTGTGGAGTTTGTCATGTAGTTTTGCCTCGGAGGTCTCTTTTGTTTGTGTATATTTTTGTTGACAATCTCCACATATGTGGGTGGGTGTTGTGTAGATGTGGGTGGTGTTTGTGTTGATAATCTTCTCAGTGCCAGATATACTGGCTTGTGAGGAAGAGAGCATAGACTCTAGTTTCTTAATATAATTGCATCTCTCACAAATTGTGTTCCTAGGTGGTAGTAGTAGAGGGTAGTCCATGTACATGAGGCAGTTGCTACACTGTTTCAGGATGCCCATATCAACCAGACTGGCAGGAGAAACCATAGGAAATTGTCCATCGATATTTGTCCAAATCTAAGGGAGAGAGGCCAGAAAGAGCTAAGGGGGTAAAGGGTGGAAGGTCTAAGATGAGTACTACTAGGTGATCACACAAGTGCTACTAAGGGAAAATATGTAGCTGGAGTACCTCGCAATGGGTTAAAAACAGTGCAGCTGCAGTGAGCAATGCGCAAACAAGCCTAAACCAGCTCAAACACAGGGTTTAAAATACCACAAAAATAGAAGATTCTAGTAACACAGAAATCTAGGCAATACTGCTAGTCCCTGTTCTCCTTACCAATTATCTTGTGCCAGACATGGTCCAGGCAGCCCTGCTACTCTCACTTACAGAGAAGATAGACCCCTACCAACACAAAATGGCTGCCAGAAACACAGAAGGCAAAAACAAACTCTGGATGCAGCAAACCTGTATCCAGACTATGCTACTCAATTTAAGGTTTAAAAACACAGTAAAACTCACAGAAAAACACAGATAAACCACTTACAGACAAAAACAGAACACACAGTATGAAGAAATATAGTTAAACAATAATAAAAATGCAGTAAAATGCAGTTAAACAGTAATGAATTGCAGTAAACAGCAATGAAATATAGTTAAACAGTAATGAAATCCAGATAATCAGTAAACTGCTTTGAAACAATGCAAACATGATAAATTAGCGATAAGGCACAGATAAAAATGATAGGCAAGTGCAAATGCAATAAAATAAGTGAAAATAAATGAAAACGTACTTAGACTGGTGTGGGAACCTCATGAATTTTGTAAACCATCCCAGAGAAGATGCACCTCAGCAGAGCTTGCATCAAACAAGCCCAAACCAGCTCAAACATAGGGTCTAAATACCACAAAAAATAGAAGATTTCATCTACTCATTTGGAGATCAACAAAAGAAGTCAGGTACAGTTCCACAGCTGAATGAACAAGATCCAAAAGTTCGTATAAACAAAGAACTTTAATGTGGAAATAGATGAGCACTTTCACATTTTAAAAATTGTTTCTTCAGATCAAAAAAATGAAACTGAAAAACTTCTTATATATACAATGAGTAAGTAAAACCAATTAAATAATCAACCTATTAAGACATCTCATTAAATCTTGTAATAGTGAAGTCAGCATAACCTAAAAACTGTTGTGCTTAAAGGCATGTATACATAGTTTATCGCTAAAATATATGATGCATAAAAAACACATATACATATAAAAATATATGTGAATTAATGCATGTTATCTTAGACTTCTACTATTAAGTTCTGGTTTTAGGGGAAACACATCATTAAGGCCAGAGGCCTTATGTGCTCTGAGCCTTAAAATCCACGTAGTTTCACTGTGTTCAGTGTCATTGGTTAAATCACCCAACCTCATATCTTCCTTCACTGTTTCTATCACTTAAAATAAAAACTATGTTGATTCCCCTCTTGTGCTATATGCTTTGCTAATGCACTATATTCTAGCCCCTTACTGATGCAAATATACATGGTCCCTTATTTGTTCGCAAAGACGTCTCTTGGTTTTGCCAACATCAAATTTATTACAGCACACACAAATGGCTAAGTAAACTAAATTCTTAGTAATGCAGTTGGCTAAGATGCTGAACCTAAATTCTTGACCAGAGTCAGGATGTACAAATACTGGATGTTCGAGTATGTAATGGCAACGATTACATGCCCCCCATTTTTTTGTACCTTTCATCCCATTATTTACCCCTACATCTTTTACTTCTCCTCAGGGATTTATTGTTCCTGTAAATAAAAGAGGGCATCTTTCCTATAATGCCAGTTACATTCTCAACCATATGTAAAACATGCCATTGCCTACAAACTATATCTTTAATAACATTAACCTCACTACTGTATGTTAAGGTGAAAGTGACCTTTTTATTCTTAGACTTTTGATTTTGCATATTGCCTCTATGGGGTGAAGAATAAAAAGGTTTGCCCAAATCTTTTGTTTCTTTCTTAACTAACGCACTAGTTTTTTTTCAATTTCAGTACTATCATACCCTCTATTCTCAAAAATCTCTCCCAAGCCTATCTAACTCCTTCTCAAAATCAGTGTCATCTACTGTTAGCCTAGAGAGACATAGCATTTGTCCCTTGACAACACTGGGGAATATATGTCCCAGGTGCATGCTATCTCGGTGCAAAAATGATGGAACATAGCATTCCTTTCTGAAAACATTTGTAGAGATACTATTGTTTTAAATATTCCTCTTAATATGGATGTCTAAATAGTTAATACTACTAGGAGAATACTCGGCAGTACCAACTGTACCTGACTTCTTTTGTTGGACTTGGTTTATTTTGGTTTTGGTACAGTGCATCACTTGGAGGTGTGTTCTTTTTTCTACTTGTTTGCTGCTTTTGTTCCTACCTCCTGAGGACATGGCTGAAGGATTTGTTGCATCAGGTGATATGAATGTGAATCCTGTATCTTTGAGGAATAATGGTGAACACTTGGTGACTTTTATGTGCATGGATAGTAATCCACTGCTGAACATTGAGGCACATATGCATATTTCATCAGGTATTGACACTGAATGAGAGAAGCTTAAGGTTTGTAACATTATGAAGCAAATGGAAAATGAACTGTACCAACTTAAAAGATCTCAGTGTCAAAAACTTCACTTTGAGGCATGTATTTCCCTGAAGGTAATACCCTAGAGGACTATGTGTTTTTAATATGTCCACTTACGGGGGAGTCTTATTCGGACTTGCTTGCTAAGTGGCAACAAATAAATCTGCATACCAGCTTCAGATATATTAAGCTTTTAATAGACTTTTTTCTGCATATAGAACACACGCTGATTAGTAAAATACAATAATTGCAGAATTAATTAATTTTATAAGGAAGCTGGTGATGATTTTGCAGATTTATGGTGTTGTGAGCTTATTGATCATATATCTGCTTATGAGCACAGACTTTTGGCTCAGAAAAAGAAGAAACTACAATGAGATAGCCATGATTTCAAAAACAACTGGGTGTTCACTTGGCCCAGGGAACAGAGGACTGCACGTAGTTCAACTGCAGATGAAGCGACCAATGGAACGGGATCTAATGTGACTACACCTATCATACAACAGCAGATAGAAGCCCCACCCTCGGCTCTCAGTATGCAAACATATTCAGTGTATAGTACTCTGCATACACATGAGACTCTGAACGTCTCTGTCGAACGGAGGGAAGAGATACATAAAATGGAGCAAGTAGGAAGAAAACTGGCGTGGCTGTGAACGACCAGATTTTTTCTACTCTACCACTTCCTTTCAGGAAGAACGGAATGAAATCATTGGAGAATACATCGAATAGGGGTAGAACAAAGAGGAAGCAACAGGGTACACTTTTGGATTTAGTTTTTCGACAACAACCACCACACACTGAAAAATTGTGGAATATGAACTAGGTGAACTAGTATGGAACATTTCTGACCGGGTTCTTTCAGAAACTGAACTTAAGATACTTAATAAAGGCTTGCCCTTTATTCCAGCTCAGGCTGCTGATTTGCCTGAAACTTTATTAGATTTTAGACTTTTTTATAAGAAATGTGTCTTTAAAAGTCATGTTCAAAGATCAAGAGTTTAATGATGCTATCTGCTTATTTAAGAAACCTAGCGCTTTTGCACCTGCTTCGAACCCTGCCTTAGATGTTTTTGTAAAATTATGTGAAGAAGATGTCTATAAATATTTCTATGGAAATAGGACGAGTAGGAAATTAGTGAACATGACTTCAGATGAGCGAATGGCTCTTAAAAAACTACAAAATGATGACAAAATAGTTATCCGACCAGCTGACAAAGGCGGTCTAGTAGTAGTTATGGATAGGAGTTTTTATTTTGACACTATTAGAGATATGTTAAATGATGCATGCACATATAAAAAGATAAACAGAAATGTTATAAATATTATGAAAGAGGAAATTCAGAAAGCATTGATGAAGATTTTGCAAAAGGGTATTATTTCTAAGGAAATGTTTCAGTATTTCATAGTGGGACACCCTTTAGTACACAACTTATATAGTTTGCCGAAAATAGATAAAGATTCATATACCCCTAAGTTTAGACCTATTGTATCAGGGGCTGGCTGGTTAACCAAACCATTTTCCATTTATATTGAAAAACAGCTGAGACCAGTTTTAGATAAGTATGATTTAGTACTAAAAGACAGCAAACAGTTTCTAGAGGAGTTGCATGGATATTTGAAGGCTGTTGAACATCGTACTTTTGATTTGCTTGTAACAATGGATGTAATATCTTTGTTTACTGTGATCCCCAATTTACAAGGGATCGAAATGATGAAAGCTTTTATTGTTAGGAATAGTGGTTATAATATGCAACAAACAGATCGTATTTGTTTCTTACTAGAGATGGCACTGGAACACAATGTATTCATTTTTGATCAGGATTATTACCTACAGTTGGCTGGCATAGCTATGGGCACTCCTTGTGCCAATAGCTATGCCAACCTAGTTATGAAAGAATGGGAATCCCAGCACATTAAGTGTTTATTCGGGAAGAACGTAGTATTTATTCGTCGTTTTGTGGATGACCTATTTCTGCTATGGAAAGGAACAGAGAAAGAGTTTTGTGATTTTTTAGAGCAGATGAATACTAGCAGTGACTTTCTGAAATTCACTGCTGAGTATTCTCCTAGTAGTATTAACTATTTAGACATCCATATTGAGAGGAATATTTGCAACAATAGTATCTCTACAAATGTTTTCAGAAAGGAATCCTATGTTCCATCATATTTGCACCAAGATAGCATGCACCCGGGACATATATTCCCCAGTGTTGTCAAGGGACAAATGCTATGTCTCTCTAGGCTAACAGTGGATGACACTGATTTTGAGAAGGAGTTAGATAGGCTTGGGAGAGATTTTGAGAATAGCGGGTATAATAGTACTGAAGTTGAAAAAACTAGCGAGTTAGGAAAGAAAGGAAAGGTTTGGGTAAACCTTTTTATTCTTCACCCCATAGAAGCAATGTACAAAATCAAAAGTCTGAGAATAGAAAGGTCTCTTTCACTTTAACATACAGTAGTGAGGTTAATGTTATTAAAGATATAGTTTGCTGGCATTGGCATGTTTTACATATGGATGAGAATGTAACTGGCATTATAGGAAAGATGTCCTCTTTTACTTATAGGAACAAAAAAATCCCTGCAGAGACAGCTTTGTTACCCTAAAATAAAAGATGTAGGGGTAAATAATGGGATGAAAGGTACAAATAAATGTGGGGCATGTAATCGTTGCCATTACATACTCGAACATCCAGTATTTATACAGCCTGACTCTGGTCAAGAATTTAGGTTCAACATCTTAGCCAACTGCAACATAAAGAATTTAGTTTACTTAGCCATTGTGCGTACTGTAATAAATTTGATGTTGGCAAAACCAACAGATGTGTTTGCGAACGAATAAGGGACCATGTATATTGCATCAGTAAGGGGCTAGAATATAGTGCATTAGCAAAGCATATAGCACAAGAGGGGAATCAACATAAGTTTTTATTTTAAGTGATAGAAACAGTGAAGGAAGATATGAGGTTGGGTGATTTAACCATTGACACCGAACGCAGTGAAACTAGGTGGATTTTAAGGTTCAGAGCACATAAGGCCTCTGGCCTTAATGATGTTGTTCCCCTAAAACCAGAACTTAATAGTAGAAGTCTAAGATAACATGCATTCATTCACATATATTTTTCTATGTATATGTGTTTTTTATGCATTATATATTTTAGAGATAAAATATGTACACATGCCTTTAAGCACAAGGGTTTTTACGTTATGCTGACTTTGCTATTACAAGATTTAATGAGATGCCTTAATAGGTTGATATATTTAATTGGTTTTACTTACTCGTATATATAAGAAGATTTTCAGTTTCATTTTTTGATCTGAAGAAGCAATTTTTAAATTGTGAAAGCACTCATCAATTTCCACATTAAAGTTCTTTGTTTTTACCAACTTTTGGATTTTATTCATTCAGCTGTGGAACTGTACCCAACTTCTTTTGTTGGACTTGGTTTAATTTTTGCTTTGGTACAGTGCACCACTTGGAGGTGTGTTCTTTTTTCTACTCATTTGGAGATGGTGACATCTTTATCTAATAGCAACTGATAAAAAAATGAAGCAATGGAAGGAACATTACAACTTCTAACTTTGTTTGCTGAGCAACACTGCACCTCATGTTTGCTCTCTGATACAGATCCCTGGTGGCTGACATGTGGCAGCGCACGTTTTGTATACCATTGCAAAAATCAGATCTGTACATATGTTTTTGGCTATACCAGGCTTACTACAGCTTGGTTCTTATCTAGGAATGAGTATAATATGTCTGTAGTACATGCAGCATGTTTAAAGTATTAAAATACATCACACTACCGCAAAAAATAAATGCATAAATAAATAAACAAATTAAAAAAAAAAATGGCACTAACAGCTTTTAAAGCTATTATTTGATCGGGGGCACTATGTTTCTCCCCATTGTTCACATGGCAATACCAAAGGTGTTAAAACTTTAAAAGCTACAGACACTTTCTGCTCATACATATGCTTTCTCTGTAAACGAGGCAACTAAAGAGCCATGAAATAAAATGATGAACAGGTCACTGAATGTGCTCTTGAATCCATTTCCTCAATACATTAATAGATTGTGTACAATCAGTGAGCCTGACCGGATCCTCATTCTCACTCTAAGCCTGTTCAATATATTATTTTTATTCTGCCTAGAGCTATCATGAAACATGAAGGTACAAAACAGAATCCCTACATTCGCTGGAAGTTAAGCAGGGTACCCATGTAAGTCTAATTCTAAATATAGACAAATGGCTTCTGGCTCTCGCAGTAATTTTATGACAGAATGGGATACTGCAAGATGCATAAGAAAATATCAGCCATTCTGATCAGCTTATTGACTGATTTAATTTCACAAAGCTTAAAGGAACTAGAATAAAAAAAAATAATAAAAGATGTTGTCATGACAGAAACAGTCAGGAATGTCGCCTGAAATAAAAACAAAACACACTAACTAAATAAACAGATCAATACTCCACTGTGAGCATATACATTAGGAAAGCTGTCAGGCTTTGAACTAAAGGAATACATACCATTACTGAACATTTCATCGTCAGTAAGTTGTCCATCTTTGGCATACAGAACTCCAAACTTAAAATTTACCGAACCCTATATAGACAAAAAAGAAGAGACAAAGACATTAAAAAGTGATATAAAGTCCACTAGTACCAACTGACTTAACATGCAGCTGTCTTCTGAAAACAGCAGGGTAAAAACACACAAGAGCAACAAACTACGTCAGCCATTTACAGCACATTCTTGGTCATAAAAAGTAGAAAAAGCAGAAATGGAAGAAATAGGTTCATAGGCTCATACTAGGCTATCTGCCCTAGGGCATTTATAAGCCTAGCCAGAGTGTGTTTGGCTTTCGCCACCCATTTTAAATTAATTTTGCTATTCCCTTTTTTGAGGTTAGTATACTGTGCCTCTGTCTAACAGTGGCACAGAAGTGATAGCCGGGGTAAACCTACGATCTCCCATCCACTTATCAAGATTCCTCTTGAAGAGAGTCAATGAGGGACTCTGCCTAACCTGGACTGGGATTTTATTCCAGAGTGAAGGGAGCCTCTGGTTTATGAATCTGTCCCTCCAGCATGTCCTATTTATTTCAGTGCTGAGGTTCAAGTCTCTCGAGTGCGTAGCTCTATGGGATTTGGATTTTCTGAGGTGCAGCATGTCCATTAATTCCGGGTTGGACATGGCTTTATATGTCAGGCACAGATCGCCTCTGAGCAGGCGGTATGCCACTGAGTAGAGCTGGAGTTTCTTTAACCGGGCAGCATATGGCATCTGTTTGAGCCCTTTGATCCTCTTGGTGAGGTACTTTTGGGGTCTTTCCAGTTGCTGCAGGTGTCTGGTAAGGTACATCCCAAAGGGCATTGTACTCAATTATGGGCCTGATGAGGGATGAGTAAAGAGGCACGATGACCTCCCTGATCTAGATGTGAATCCCTTCATGATTAGGTGGGCTATATAAAATGTTTTTCTAACCACTTTGGCCACGTGGTTGTCAAATGAGAGATTGCTATCAACTTGGGTTCCCAGGTCCTTAATTACTTCTTCTGTACTTAATGGATTACCACCTATATGGTAATTTCTCATTTGGAGATGTTGACATCTTTATCTAATAGCAACTGATAAAAAAATGAAGCAATGGAAGGAACATTACAACTTCTAACTTTGTTTGCTGAGCAACACTGCATCTCATGTTTGCTCTCTGATACAGATCCCTGGTGGCTGACACATGTGGCAGCGCACGTTTTGTATACCATTACAAAAATCAGATCTGTACATATGTTTTTGGCTATACCAGGGGTTCCGGCGTGTAGATCGCGAGACAAATGCCCGCGAGCTACATCGCCGAAACCAGAAGGCCGCAGCACCGCTAAACCGTAGAGCGGTGCTGCGGCAAAATAGCGGAAAGATGCGGCGGTGTGAAAACAGCCAAAGCAGGCGGCCCCTAAGGCAAACACGCGGCCGATCAACACACAGCGTACGACGGCAAACACACGCGGATCGGCGCGAAACACAGCACAACGGTAGTGCTCCAAAACAGTTGCATAAACACTCATACACCCAAAACAGTTGCATAAGCACTCATACATCAAAACAGTTGCATAAACACTCATACACCCAAAACAGTTGCATAAGCACTCATACACCCAAAACAGTAGCAGAAGCAGTCATAACACCAAAACAGTTGCATAAGCACTCATACACCCAAAACAGTTGCAGAAGCAGTCATAAAACCATTACTTACCCTCACAGCCCCAGTTGTCCACGCAAACACAGCAAACAGTCCCGAGAAGCAGGAAGTAAAGTCCCCAGCACGAGCAATGCACAGCACATTTTACCTGAGAAATGCTGCATAGAAAAGCAGGTCATGTGTCAGGTAAACCCTTAAAGGTACAGACAAAGCAGTGTCAGGGTCAATAGAACACACACACTATAACCTGTCTGTGTACTAGTAGTAAGCATGTCACAGCAGGGTGTCTGTAGTATAGGACAAACCCAGATAACAGGCATGCCTGCAACAAACAGTACCTACCCTGCTAGAGCCCTGAGTGCAGTTGTAGGTGTGAACATGCTAACCTGGTAAAGCATGACACACTAACCCAGTAGCAGGGGATATAGTAGCTGTAACCCATCCCCGACTCCACAGTAAGACATGCAGCTTCTGCTGAACCGTCACGTTGTCCCTGTTACAGGAGTATAGACAAGTACCCAGCCCCATGTAGGAAGACAAGGGTGCAAGACAGAGGTACCTCCCTAAGTAACATCTGCCACTCAAGCAGACACCAAGCCTAAACCGTGATTGGCTGGCAGCAACAACAGGGAGTTAAAGGGGCTGGCACAGTACACACAGAACCTGTGCTCAATCAGGCATCGTGGACTCTAAACAGAGTACAAGCATACGGCAACCCCAGGGATGTGTTAACTGCAGACATTGCAACCATAGGGGAGAGACAGTGAGAGGCGGTTGGAGTGCAAGCTGTACAGGGCCATTGAGACAGACAGAGTTACTACACGGTATAAGACAAGGAGGTGTGAACCGGTGGCCTACTGTCTGGAAGGGACTGTGTCCAGGTTCAGTAGTATATCCCATACCAAGCTCCACGGCTGTGATGGATTCTGAGAGACCATCTACAAGTGCTGCAACCATGCTGGAATGTATGTATCTGTATAGCCCTGGTCTGATTGGCAACAGATACAGCACAGTGCCCAGCCAACGTGGCAAACCCATGCTGGTGTTGGAGGGTACCTCTACCATTTGGAACGTGAGACACCACCAAAGCGGTACTGGGCATGTAGTGAGCGGAGAACGAAGGCATGCAGAGGGCGTGCCATCACTGTTCGGCAGGAAGAGGGTGAGGAATTGCTGAAATCACTGCCACACCAGCACGGCCCAGATGCAACAATGGCACAAGTGGCTACATTGGGAGCAGAACTGCGGCAGAGGGCAGTAACTGGTAATGGTGCCAAGCTTGGTAATGCAGAGTGTGCTAGGCACAGCAGATGACAATGTACTGCAGGAGATGCCTTGTCGTGCGACCCTTCAGAGAAGCATCACCAGGGTACGCGGCAGGCACGGGCATCCATGGCTACACCTCCAGCAACCCTTGCAGATATTGATGCCAGCCAGTATCCACTCCGTGGTGGCAGCTTCATGCGCCGTGAAGGTCGGATATGGATGGTACCGCTTCCTTGGTAGTACTTACTACAACACAGAACCTGACTGACCTGTGCAGGTCCGACTTTGTTCTTGGTGATGGCACCTTTCCCACGGGCGATATCTGTCGCCAGCTATATACATTACATGGCTGTATTGGCACCACCACCTCAATGAGGGTCGTACCCCTGGTGTACTGTCTCATGACACGCGAGTCGGGTCTGCATACACCACTTTGTGGGAGGTGCTGAGGGTATGGCATCTGACCAGGGATGCACTTTGTCACCGCAGTATATCATGACTGACTTTGAGAAGGCAGCAATTCGTGCCAGCCGGAAGGCATTCCTAGGAGTATTCTGAAGGGATGCCTATTCCATTTTGCACAGATCATCTGGCGACAGATCCAACATCACCACCTTGTCGCCCTCTATAGCACGGACACTGCTTTCTCCATTGCCATTCGCAGCTGATAGCGTTGGCATTCCTACCTTTGGATGATGTTGTCCCTGCATTTCTGGACATTGTGTCTTCCTTACCAGAATGTGCCCAGCCGATTGGTGTATTTCTAGACCATCATTATGTCCGAGGCCGACCACGCAAGTATGCATCCCGCTGTTCAGTACAGACACGAATGCCATCGTCATACCCTCTGCGGTTCTGGAATGTGTCCGATGTCTCTGAGATGGACTTCCATTACTAACAACCAGGTGGAGGCGTGGCATCGCCGACAAGGTATTACTGGGTCGCCCTACTGTACAGCTAGCTGACCTTTGTGTGTTCTGCAGCAGGAGCAGAACCTGGCGGATACCGACGTGAATCTCTTCTGCGGGGATGCCTGTAACACCGCGTAAGAAGGCTATTGTAGTAAGGGAGGCGTCGCCTAAAGCACATCTTACAACATAAGTGTGACTACACTAATGTGCAGGATTTCCTCCGTGCTGTGGCACATTTCTACAAATTATGATGCTGTCTGGGTTTCGTATGCACCAAGCACAACACACATCACATTGCATATGCAATTAATAAAGGCTTTGCCCATAGCACACGGGTTCCATGGTACCACTTTCATGCCCACGTGGCATGCTATCCCAGCAGGATTTTCCAGTAACACTTTCACATGGTGGCTTCTAAGGGGGTGCACAGTGTATCACTGTGGTGGTTTGTATCTGCCACCTGTGGTTAGGGTGTAGGGGTTCCCTCAATTTTGACAGGGAATTGTCCACAGTCCTTTGTCACTGCAGTTAAAATGTCATCCTGCCATGTGTCCACATCCAGCTGTCTCACAGGTGGGTGTCGCACCGCCTAGGTGCCTGGACCCTACCAGGGGTTCCGGCGTGTAGATCGCGAGACAAATGCCCGCGAGCTACATCGCCGAAACCAGAAGGCCGCAGCACCGCTAAACCGTAGAGCGGTGCTGCAAACGAGTAATGCTGGCGGAAAGATGCGGCGGTGTGAAAACAGCCAAAAGCAGACGGCCCCTAAGGCAAACACGCAGCCCGTCAACACACAGCGTACACGGCCGGCAAACACACGCAGATCGGCGCGAAACACAGCACAACGGTAGTGCTCCAAAACAGTTGCATAAACACTCATACACCCAAAACAGTTGCATAAGCACTCATACATCAAAACAGTTGCATAAACACTCATACACCCAAAACAGTTGCATAAGCACTCATACACCCAAAACAGTAGCAGAAGCAGTCATAACACCAAAACAGTTGCATAAGCACTCATACACCCAAAACAGTTGCAGAAGCAGTCATAAAACCATTACTTACCCTCACAGCCCCAGTTGTCCACGCAAACACAGCAAACAGTCCCGAGAAGCAGGAAGTAAAGTCCCCAGCACGTGAGCAATGCACAGCACATTTACCCGAGAAATGCTGCATAGAAAAGCAGGTCATGTGTCAGGTAAACCCTTAAAGGTACAGACAAAGCAGTGTCAGGGTCAATAGAACACACACACTATAACCTGTCTGTGTACTAGTAGTAAGCATGTCACAGCAGGGTGTCTGTAGTATAGGACAAACCCAGATAACAGGCATGCCTGCAACAAACAGTACCTACCCTGCTAGAGCCCTGAGTGCAGTTGTAGGTGTGAACATGCTAACCTGGTAAAGCATGACACACTAACCCAGTAGCAGGGGATATAGTAGCTGTAACCCATCCCGACTCCACAGTAAGACATGCAGCTTCTGCTGAACACGCCACGTTGTCCCTGTTACAGGAGTATAGACAAGTACCCAGCCCCATGTAGGAAGACAAGGGTGCAAGACAGAGGTACCTCCCTAAGTAACATCTGCCACTCAAGCAGACACCAAGCCCTAAACCGTGATTGGCTGGCAGCAACAACAGGGAGTTAAAGGGGCTGGCACAGTACACACAGAACCTGTGCTCAATCAGGCATCGTGGACTCTAAACAGAGTACAAGCATCACGGCAACCCCAGGGATGTGTTAACTGCAGACATTGCAACCATAGGGGAGAGACAGTCAGAGGCGGTTGGAGTGCACGGCTGTACAGGGCCATTGAGACAGACAGAGTTACTACACGGTATAAGACAAGGAGGTGTGAACCGAGTGGCCTACTGTCTGGAAGGGACTGTGTCCAGGTTCAGTAGTATATCCCATACCAAGCTCCACCGGCTGTGATGGATTCTGAGAGACCATCTACAAGTGCTGCAACCATGCTGGAATGTATGTATCTGTATAGCCCTGGTCTGATTGGCAACAGATACAGCACAGTGCCCAGCCAACGTGGCAAACCCATGCTGGTGTTGGAGGGGTACCTCTACCATTTGGAACGTGAGACACCACCAAAACGGTACTGGGCATGTAGTGAGCGGAGAACGAGGCATGCAGAGGGCGTGCCATCACTGTTCGGCAGGAAGAGGGTGAGGAATTGCTGAAATCACTGCCACACCAGCACGGCCCAGATGCAACAATGGCACAAGTGGCTACATTGCGAGCAGAACTGCGGCAGAGGGCAGTAACTGGTAATGAATTGCCAAGCTTGGTAATGCAGAGTGTGCTAGGCACAGCAGATGACAATGTACTGCAGGAGATGCCTTGTGCGACCCTTCGTAGAAGCATCACCAAGGTGCGGCCGCAGGCACCGGCCTCCATGGCTACACCTCCAGCAACCCTTGCAGATATTGATGCCAGCCAGTATCCACTCCGTGGTGGCAGCTTCATACTTCGTAGAAGGTCGGATATGGATGGTACCGCTTCCTTGGTAGTACTTACTACAACACAGAACCTGACTGACCTGTGCAGGTCCGACTTTGTTCTTGGTGATGGCACCTTTCCCACACGGGCGATATCTGTCGCCAGCTATATACATTACATGGCTGTGTTGGCACCACCACGTCAATGAGGGTCGCACCCCTGGTGTACTGTCTCATGACACGGAAGTCGGAGTCTGCATACACCACTTTGTGGGAGGTGCTGAGGGGTATGGCATCTGACCAGGGATGCACTTTGTCACCGCAGTATATCATGACTGACTTTGAGAAGGCAGCAATTGTGCCAGCGGAAGGCATTCCCTAGGAGTATTCTGAAGGGATGCCTATTCCATTTTGCACAGATCATCTGGCGACAGATCCATCATCACCACCCTGCCCGCCTCTATGGCACGGACACTGCTTTCTCCATTGCCATTCGCAAGCTGATAGCGTTGGCATTCCTACCTTTGGATGATGTTGTCCCTGCATTTCTGGACATTGTGTCTTCCTTACCAGAATGTGCCCAGCCGATTGGTGTATTTCTAGACCATCATTATGTCCGAGGCCGACCACGCAAGTATGCATCCCGCTGTTCAGTACAGACACGAATGCCATCGTCATACCCTCTGCGGTTCTGGAATGTGTCCGATGTCTCTGAGATGGACTTCCCACGTACTAACAACCAGGTGGAGGCGTGGCATCGGCTGAAGGTATTACTGGGTCGCCCTACTGTACAGCTAGCTGACCTTTTGTGTGTTCTGCAGCAGGAGCAGAACCTGACGGATACCGGCGTGAATCTCTTCTGCGGGGATGCCTGTAACACGCGTAAGAAGGCTATTGTAGTAAGGGGCGTCGCCTAAAGCACATCTTACAACATAAGTGTGACTACACTAATGTGCAGGATTTCCTCCGTGCTGTGGCACATTTCTACAAATTATGATGCTGTCTGGGTTTCGTATGCACCAAGCACAACACACATCACATTGCATATGCAATTAATAAAGGCTTTGCCCATAGCACACGGGTTCCATGGTACCACTTTCATGCCCACGTGGCATGCTATCCCAGCAGGATTTTCCAGTAACACTTTCACATGGTGGCTTCTAAGGGGGTGCACAGTGTATCACTGTGGTGGTTTGTATCTGCCACCTGTGGTTAGGGTGTAGGGGTTCCCTCAATTTTGACAGGGAATTGTCCACAGTCCTTTGTCACTGCAGTTAAAATGTCATCCTGCCATGTGTCCACATCCAGCTGTCTCACAGGTGGGTGTCGCACCGCCTAGGTGCCTGGACCCCTATACCAGGCTTACTACAGCTTGGTTCTTATCTAGGAATGAGTATAATATGTCTGTAGTACATGCAGCATGTTTAAAGTATTAAGATACATCACACTACCGCAAAAAATAAATGCATAAATAAATAAACAAATTAAAAAAAAAATGGCACTGTGAAGTGTAGCTTTTAAAGCTATTATTTGATCGGGGGCACTATGTTTCTCCCCATTGTTCACATGGCAACACCAAAGGTGTTAAAACTTTAAAAGCTACAGACACTTTCTGCTCATACATATGCTTTCTCTGTAAACGAGGCAACTAAAGAGCCATGAAATAAAATGATGAACAGGTCACTGAATGTGCTCTTGAATCCATTTCCCCAATACATTAATAGATTGTGTACAATCAGTGAGCCTGACCGGATCCTCATTCTCACTCTAAGCCTGTTCAATATATTATCTTTATTCTGCCTAGAGCTATCATGAAATATGAAGGTACAAAACAGAATCCCTACATTCGCTGGAAGTTAAGCAGGGTACCCATGTAAGTCTAATTCTAAATATAGACAAATGGCTTCTGGCTCTCGCAGTAATTTTATGACAGAATGGGATACTGCAAGATGCATAAGAAAATATCAGCCATTCTGATCAGCTTATTGACTGATTTAATTTCACAAAGCTTAAAGGAACTAGAATAAAAAAAATAATAAAAGATGTTGTCATGACAGAAACAGTCAGGAATGCCACCTGAAATAAAAACAAAACACACTAACTAAACAGATCAATACTCCACTGTGAGCATATACATTAAGAAAGCTGTCAGGCTTTGAACTAAAGGAATACATACCATTACTGAACATTTCATCGTCAGTAAGTTGTCCATCTTTGGCATACAGAACTCCAAACTTAAAATTTACCGAACCCTATATAGACAAAAAAGAAGAGACAAAGACATTAAAAAGTGATATAAAGTCTACTAGTACCAAGTGACTTAACATGCAGCTGTCTTCTGAAAACAGCAGGGTAAAAACACACAAGAGCAACAAACTACGTCAGTCATTTACAGCACATTCATGGTCATAAAAAGTAGAAAAAGCAGAAATGGAAGAAATAGGTTCATAGGTTCATACTAGGCTATCTGCCCTAGGGCATTTATAAGCCTAGCCAGAGTGTGTTTGGCTTTCGCCACCCATTTTAAAATAATTTTGCTATGCCCTTTTTCAAGGTTAGTATACTGTGCCTCTGTCTAACAGTGACACAGAAGTGATACCCGGGGTAAACCTATGATCTCCCATCCACTCATCAAGATTCCTCTTGAAGAGAGTCAATGAGGGACTCTGCCTAACTTGGACTGGGATTTTATTCCAGAGTGAAGGGAGCCTCTGGGTTATGAATCTGTCCCTCCAGCATGTCCTGTTTATTTCAGTGCTGAGGTTCAAGTCTCTCGAGCACGTAGCTCGATGGGATTTGGATTTTCTGAGGTGCAGCATGTCCATTAATTATTGGTTAGACATGGCTTTATACGTCAGGCACAGATCGCCTCTGAACAGGTGGTATGCCACTGAGTAGAGCTGGAGTTTCTTTAACCGGGCAGCATATGGCATCTGTTTGAGCCCTTTGATCCCCTTGGTGTCTTTCCAGTTGCTGCAGGTGTCTGGTAAGGTACATCCCAAAAGGGGCATTATACTCAATTATGGGCCTGATGAGGGATGAGTAAAGAGGCACGATGACCTCCCCTGATCTAGATGTGAATCCCTTCATGATTAGGTGGGCTATATAAAATGTTTTTCTAACCACTTTGGCTAGGTGGTTGTCAAATGAGAGATTGCTATCAACTTGGGTCCCCAGGTCCATAATTACTTCTTCTGTACTTAATGGATTACCACCTATGTGGTAATTTGTGGGCACTTTGTTTTTGCCAAAGGGGATGACTATACACTTTTTTGGCATTTAGCTTGAGGCCATGGCTCTGGCACCAGTTGTCTGTTTCTATGAGGCCCTTTTGGAGGATGCTAGTGTCGATTATGGCGCCCAGTTTGCAGTCATCTGCAAACTTGGTCAGCCACAGTCCTTCCGTGTTGGCCTGTATCTCCGAGAAATATATACCGAACAAGAGAGGTCCCAGGACTGAGCCTTCTGGGATGCCACTTGTAACTGGTTTGGAGTCTGACATGGTTCCAGCAATTCTAACCATGTGGGTTCTGTCCTTGAGCCAGTTTGCAACCCATCTAGTGACATAGGGGTTTATATTTAAGCTGGTGAGCTTATCTATAATGCCCGAGTGGGGTATTGTATCGAAGGCTTTTGCGAGGTCCAGGTAGGCTGTGTGGACCACCTTCCCCTCGTCAATGGCCTTAGTAACTGTTTCAAAGAAATCAACCAGGTTTAAGAGGCAGGATCTGCCCTTAACAAAGCCAAACTGGGTAGGATCCAGTGTCTGTAGGTCCCCAATATCTTTATTTATGAGGTCCATGATGATCCTTTCCATAGCTTTGCAGACCAAGCTAGTCAGGCTTATGGGGCGATAGTTTCCAGGATCCGTTGAGGCACCACCTTTGTGGAGAGGGACCACTGTTGCTGTACGCCACTCTTTGGGTACATATCCTGTAGTAAGGCTGAGACTGAACAGTAGTTTTATGTTTGGGTTTGAGGATTGGGACTTGGTTTTATTTGGGATTGCATGATCCATGCATTCCTGAATGTGTTCATAGAATGCGTTTATAAAGAATTCTGTGGTCTGGGCCGTATTTTCCACAGGCCCGGGGGCTTTGAAGGATTCCACCACAGTTTTGAGGAGTGTGAAATTTGCATTAGAGAAGTTTTTCACTGTGGTTTTTAGGGCAGGGGGTGGAGTCGGGATGTGAATATCCAGTGAGATTAGTTTATGGTCTGATCTTACCAATGAGGGATACACTTCTGATCTGGAGCATAGAGTCCCCATGTTGGTGATGATCAGGTCCAGTATGTTTTCCCCTCTTGTGGGAGTGGTAACAAGTTGTTCTATAGCATTTGAGTTTATAAATTCTAGGAACCTTTGGGCTAGGGTGTTAGAGCTAGAGTAATGCTCCCAGTCTATGTTTGGGTAGTTGAAGTCGCCCAAAATAATGGTGTTTGGAGAGACCTTCATATTTTCCAGTGTTCTCAGGAAGGCCGAGTGGGGTTCCTGGGTTTTGGGAGGGTGGTCTGTAGCAGGCTATAAACTGGAAGGCAGTTTTACCCACTGTTAGTTGCACATGGATAGTCTCTGATGCTTCGTGCTGTGCCACCAACTTGGAGGTGTGGGTATCTTTGAGGAATATTGATACTCCCCCTCCTTTTGTGGTTCGGTCCAAGTTTTGCGGCCGAAAAGCATGGTATGAGGTATAACCTGATAGTGCTGGGGTGCTCTCGGGAGCCTTGAACCAGGTTTCTGTTACTGCACAGATATCAATGTTCTCCATGCTAAGGAGAGTTTCGAAAAGGCATCTTGAGGTTTAGACTTCTGGCGTTGAGTAGCATTACTCTTAGTTTCTTATCCCTTGTGATACCTATGGAGGTGGGTTTGAAATGAAAGTATTAGTAATGGAAAGAGAAACCTAAAATCTTTTAGTAATGGATTAGCACAGAGTTACCTTAGGATTTTATTCAAATCTTAATTGTGACAACAATAATTCACATATGAGATACCATACCAACTGTTAAAACAAACACTATCCTTCCATAAGTTGACACAAATAACACATGCTGCCATCCAGTTAATGTCTGCTTTCAGAAGTAATTACAGTGCATGTGAAATATAGCATTTACTCTCTCTGTTGTTTTGTATTTTTGTTATTGTTGGTATTATTATTACTATGGAGTATAATACATACAATGGCAAAATCAATGCAGGTGAAATTTTAATAAATAAGTTCACTTGCTTGATTTATTAATACAGCAAATTAAGGGTGTAAAATCATGATTACTAGATGAATACTACTACAAAGAAACTGAAATGATGGAATTTATTTCAGCATATCCTGACAGCTTGGAAGTGGGTTATCAGCTGTGTGTGTGACATAACATACTTTCTACTGCAGTCAGAGCAAATGTCCCAGTAGAAGTAATCATTTCGAAATTTTGAATGCTAGCAAATCATGAAAAAATACTCAACACATCAAATTAAAAATAAATCCAAAGAAGAATCTCAGGTCACAAAGATTCCTGCCTGCAAAAATATTGAACTTTATTTAAATTTATTGTGGAATAAGATAGATATCCCTATAATAAATATATCTACTAGACACAGGGTCCAGGAAATAATAAATGTGGGAATAGCCCAGGGAATTGTGTGAATGCTTGTTGTATAGGCCCTAGGGCTGATAGCCTAGTACCAACCTATGAACCTAAGATAAATCAGAAGACTGTTCTGTCATAAGTGAAGTCTTTGAACAAGTGGTCATAAGCATAATATGATGTCTGTAAACAAAATCTGACTCTTTCAAATGAAGACAGTATTAACTGCTTAGTTAATGAAAATAAATGGTATGAAGTTAGAGTAGAAACTGTATGTTTAAAAGAAATGTCTGATAAGCAGTTAAATGAAGGAGCTGGAGAGGATAACTCACAGAAGTGTGTGTTAATTAATGAAGAGGAAAATAATAACCTTTCTGCTTTTTTAATTTCTCCAAGTCTTTGGGGTTTCTAATGCCATGATGGGAATGGACCCCATTCCTAAGTCAAAGTACGATTAAAGTTCATGAATTTAATATTGTTTCAATCTTTGATGTCAACCAAAAGTGCTCTTCGCAGCACCCACAATGTGCCCAGTAATGACTCCTCCTGCAATTCATATGGTGTTACATGAATTGGTAACATATCTAAATATGATTGTAGATTGTTTTTTATAAGACCCGTTGCTCCTACTAGTATTGGAACTGTCTGGGTATCTTTTTTTCCACGTTGCTCTCATTTCTGCCTGCAGATCCTGATAGTTTATGACTTTGTGTGTCTCTGTATGCAAGACACTGTAGTCACTGGGTGTGGTGATTTCAATGATCAATGCTGCTTTTGCCTTTCTGGTTTTCTAGCATCTATCTTTTGAAGTGTTGGTAATGAGTGATCCCATGTGATATAAACTTCATAATTTTCTATGATGCTTTGTGGCTTATGTTTCCAGTGTTTTTCAGCCACTTGATACCATAATGTTTGCATAATCCGCAGTGCAACAGAGTCGCCACATTATTATGCCTTCCAGTATACAGTCCTTCTGCCATTAGTGTGTCGCAACCAGCAACAAAGTGTGTGAATGTTTCCAATTTGGTTTTACAAAACCTACATTTGTCTGTTTCTCCTACATGTTAAATGGACTTTGTAAACCAGCATGTACATAGCCCACTATCTTGGGCTGCCAATATTAACCTTTCATTTCTTGGTTTGAATTCACCTCTCCTTAACTATTCCTGTATTCGTTCTTGATCAAAGTGAGGCTCTTCCAGAAGTTTTCTATACTTGCAACTATATTTATGTTTTTTCCATATTTCTTGCCTTCTCATCTGGTCCTTCACCTTATATTCTTTCTTTTGTTTTTTGTCACATTCAGTTGCCTGGTTTTTATCTGCTTCTGGTTTGATTTCCATTCCTGCTTGACGTCAATATGCTTCTGCTAAATTAAGCAGAGAAATCATCTTAGATTTGTTCTCATGTTTCAAAACTTTCACTACATTTTGATCTTGTGAGATCAGTAGATATGTGTGGAGTCCCATGATTGCAGATCAGTACATGTAATCAATTTCAAGGAGGCCCATCCCTCCTTCATAATGGGGAATATATAATCTTGGTATACATTGATTTTTATAAATCATTTGGTGAGCATGAAGCATCCTTCTTGTTTTAATATCTAATCTATCCAACACTTTTTGGGGGCCAGTCAATCACTCCAAAACTATACATTAGGACAGAAACAGTAAATTGATTTATAGCTTGGATCTTGTTCCTAGAGGGAAATGCTATTCTCAGGATTAATTAAAGTCTTCTAAAGTATTTCTTACTGAGTTTTATTCACATTTGTTCATGTTTTATTGCTGTTCCTTCATCAATTCCCAAGTAATTATATACTCCCCCTTGCTTAGGTTCTTTTATATCACATTCTTGTCCCAAACTGATGTTTTCCTGGTTCTGCAGTTTTCCTTTTTTAAAGGTTGCTTTTGCACATTTATCAAGACCAAATGACATTCTAACATTATCTGAAAAAGTTTTGACAACCTGCAACATTAGGACCTTTCTGCTGATGTGGATATCCCATTTATCTCTCAGGATAATGAGGAACATCACCCATTATTAGAAAGGAATAATACTGTGGCACAAGCTTCCAAGGTGAATGAAGTAGAGGTGAATATACAAACCGAAGATATGAAAAGGACAGATTTAATGAAATTTAAAATGAATTAACTGCAGGACTTTTCAGTTAAGTTAGAAAGCTTGAATTCGGTGGTGAATTCAGTTACCCAAATGCAGACATCTATAAATAACTTGTTTGAAATATTAGGCACAAAATAAACGGCAGATTCGGAATGAGCTGGTTAAATTAAATGCATTACAATTCGAACAACAATCTGTTAAAGATAAAGTAAAACATTTGGAGAAAGTGAACAATATATTAAAGGTACAGTTAACAGACTTTGAAATGTCAGTGCAGTGAAAAAATTTAATAATAATATTAAATATACCTGAAGAAAAAGATATGCACTAGGACTTACAGCAGACATTACAAACTATATTTAATAGTATTTTCGAATATGCACCTAGCTTAATTTTTGAATTAGGAAGATTTCATTGAGTTTCTTCACCACTATATGGAATGTCTCATTCTTAAAAAACAGATTCATAGTAATGAATTTCAACAAGAAAGTGTTTTATGTCTGAAGATGTGTAAATATCTGTGTTTTCTGATTTACCTTCTGAAGTTATTAAACAAAGGAGAATACTTTTGGAGATATGTAATTTATTGCAGAAGAAAAATATAAGAACATTTGTTTATCCAGCGAAGTTAAAGTTTGTATAGAAAGGTTGTCCTTTGTTTTTTCTTTTTTTTTGATCATAAATTGAGGCAAGGCATGAATGGAAAATAGTTGCTTTATTATGCACTCCAATTTGCTGTTAATTCCTTTTTATTCATTGTTCTTGGAAGATGGAACATTTTTTGAGTTTTGGGATTTTTTGGACATTTTTCATGCTCTTCTTTTCATATCGCAAGTAAGGTGGCATAGAATCCTTCCTTTTGATTTTCTTTACATCTAAAATTGGGTGCGTTACCAATATTCTATCGAATTCAATGACATCACATAGGATTGCAAGTTCGAATATCTAGGGTGCACATAATTTTCTAATACTGTGTAGAATTTTAAAGTACATGCAACTTAGATATTAAGAAATGTTATGTTGCAAGAAACCCATATTAGTGATGCACAAGCAGTATACTAAACAAAATATAACTGGGTAAAATATTTTATAAATTTGTACTTTATATCAAATTCTGCTGGTGTGTCATATTTGGTTAAAATTTGTTATAATGAACTAATGGGTTTCTATAACTGTAAGAAAGATAGAATATTCATAGTAACTTTAGGAGCATATGGTAAAAGCTGTCTATTGGTTAATTTATGCTCCATTTCAGGAATATGAGAGTTTTTATGTAAAATTTCACAGGGTCTTCAAAAGATGACTAAATAATCAGTTATTTGAGGAGAGGATTTTAATGCTGTTTTAAATACAAATCTAGAAAGTTTTTTTTATACATACCAGGAAAAGAAAACTTATTTGATATGTGGCATTTTAGATTCCCTACAACTATGCATTTTACACACATTTCTCAATATAGCTAAATTCCATCCAGCCATTCGTCCACGACCCCTTTTTTCTACTTTTGCACATGGTTGTGGGGTATCACTTCAGCAGTGACAATCATCTAGAGCCAAGGTTGACACTGCTGGGTGGCTAGCCCTGCCATGCTAATTCTTCCACACCACATACTCACACCTATGGCCAATTTAGAGTGACCAATCCACCTACTGCATGTCTTTGGAATGTAGGAAGAAACCCATGCAAACACAGGGAAGACATGCAGACTCCTGAAATAAGGCACCCCAGCCAAGGATCGAACCAGGGAACCTCTTGCTGTGAGGTGACAACACTATCCACTGTTCATAGGTAGGTACTAGGCTATCGGCCCAAGGGCCTAAATAAGCCTAGCCAACAAGGTTCCCTGGCTTACGCCACCCAAGAAAGTTATTTTCCTGTGCCACTGTCGAGCAGAGACACAGAAGTGATCCCCGGGGTGTATTTCCTATTTCCCATCCACTCATCAGTGCTAATGAAGAACTTTGCTGGACATAGATGGGTAACCTGTTCCAGAGTATGAGAAGTCTCTTGGACAGGAATCTATCCCTCCAGCATGTCCTGTTTATTGTGATGACAAGGTTTAGGTCCCTAGAGCGTGTAGCTCAGAGGGATTGGGATTTCTTTAGGTGTACATGTCCAACAGCTCTGGGTTTGACATAGCTTTATATGTTAGGCAGAGATCACCTCAGAGTAGGTGATATGCTACAGAGTAAAGCTGGAGTTTTTTTGAAGTGGTCAGTGTAGGGCATTTGTTTGAGGCCAGTAATCCTCTTTGTGAGGTACTTCTGTGGCCTTTCCAGCTGCTGCAGATGTCTTGTGAGGTACATTCCAAAAGGGGTGTTGTACTCTATAATGGGTCTAATGAGTGTTGAGTAGAGGGGAGCAATGACCTCTTTTTTCCTGGATAAGAACCCTTTTATGATGAGGTGTTCCATGTAGAAGGACTTCCTGACTACTGTGACAATGTGACTATCAAAGGAGAGACTACTGTCCACCTGGGTCCCAAGGTCTCTTACCACACATTCAGTGTTAAGTAGATTGCGGACTATGTGGTAGTTCATGGGTACAGAGTTTTTACCAAAGGGGATGACACTGCACTTTTTGGCATTGAGCTTGAGGCCATGGCTCTGACTCCAGGCATCTGTCTCAGCGAGGCCCTTCTGTCGGATGTCCACATCATTTGGGGACGTGACTATACCTCCTAGTTTGCAGTCATCTGTGAACTTCATTAACCAGAGGCCTTCTGTGTTAGCCTGTACTTCAGAGAAGTAGATACCAAACAGGAGAGGTCCCAGGACGGAACCCTGTGGTACTCCACTTGTCACTGCTTTGAGGTCAGATTTGGAGTCTGCAACTTTTACAGCGTGGGTTCTGTCAGTGAGCCAGTTGGCAACCCATCTTAGGACATAGGGATTTATACCTAGTTTAGTGAGTTTAGCTATAATTCCACAATGGGGGATGGTGTCGAAAGCCTTGGCGAAGTCAAGATAGGCTGTGTGAACCACCTTACCTTCATCTACAGCTTTGGTGACTGCCTCAAAGAAGTCGATCAGGTTCAGGAGGCATGATCTGCTTTCACAAACCCAAACTGGGTGGTATCCAGAGTTTGGAGGTTATCAATATCTTTGTTTATGAGTTCCATGATGATACGTTCCATGGCCTTGCAGACCAGGCTCGCCATGCTAATAGGTCGATAGTTCTGCATTCTTCCTGTATAGATATGGGCCCTTTAGGGGGTGAGGGGGGGTAAAGTTATCACTGCACCCATCTGCCAGGATGTTGGCAATATCAGTTGGTTCTGTAATTTTCATGCCTTTGTGCTGTAACTCAGAGCAGATCTGGGTGTTGCCATCGAGATTCTTGACATAGCTATAGAATGCTTTGTGGTTGTCTTTAGAATTAGTGGCAATTTTGTTTTCATAGCTAGTTTTGGAGGATCTTATAAGGGATCTCAGCTTCTTATTGAGGCTGACCAGGGAGCTCCTCCACTAATGGGATTTTGCTCTCTTTTGCAACAGTTTCTTCCTTCTGTTGTACAGTTTTGTTTATGGCAGGGGACCACCAGATTGGCTTCCGTTTTTTGGAGGATAGCTTTTTGGTTCTGTTTGGGATAGCATGATCCATGCACTTGTGTAAGTGCTTATAGAGTGCATTTGTGTAGGATTCAGCAGTTGTAACTGTACTGTCCATCTGCATGGGTGTCATGAAGTTCACCACTTCTGTCTTAAGAAGCATGAAGTTGGCTTTGGAGAAATTTTTTACCATGATTTCCTTAATGGAGGGTGGGGTTGGGATGTGGATATCAAGGGTGATTAGCTTATGGTCGGCTCGGACCAATGAGGAGTTGACTTCAGGTGTGGAACACAGGTTACTCATGTTGGTAATGACTAGGTCTAGGATATTGTTGCCCCTGGTGGGGGTGTGGCTAAGTTGATCCAGGGCATTGGAGTTTATGAATTCCAGAAAGCGTTGAGCTAAGGAGTTGGTACATGAGTAGTTTTCCCTGTTAATGGTGGTGTTGAAGTCGCCCATTATTATGGTGTTTGGTTGAACCCTAACATTGTCAAGTACATCAAGAAAAGAGGAGTGGGATTCCTGGGGCATGGTGGAGGATCTGTAGCAAGCTACAATTTGGATTGCAGTTTTGCCCAGAGTTAGTTGCACTTGGATAACCTCGGATACATTATGCTGAGCAACTAGCCTGGAGGTGTGGATATCCTTAATGAATATGGACACACCTCTACCTTTGGTGTTTTGGTCCAGGTTACATGGCCGAAAAGCCTGGTAGTGTAGGGGTGCTCTCTGGAGCCTTGAACCAGGTCTCAGTCACTGCACAGGTATCGATGTTCTCCATTTTAAGGAGTGCCTCGAGTGAGAGAATTTTGAGATTTAGACTTTTAGCATTGAGTAGCATTACCCTAAGTTTTTGCTTGCCTGTTCCTGTTATGGAGGTGAATTTGTTATTTGAACCTTGCCTAAAAAAGGCACTATAGGGGCAGCAAGAACCTCTTCCAATATCTGGAATCCCAGCGGTGACAGGTGCAGGCCATCTGTGGCAAAGCATTGTGGTCTGTCAACCATGTCTTCATAAGCAGACAGATACTGGATCCTCTTAGAATGACACCAGAAGCTTAGCCAATTGTTGAAGCCAATCATTTTGTCCTTGTACTGTGGTATCATTCTGGGCAATGGCAGAATGCTACTCAGGGCTAGGGTCATACCTGCCTGGGCTACATGTTCGGAGAGCTCTTCCATGTCTCTTTTCATGTAGTCCAGGGAGGTATGTCTCAGGTCATTCACACCAACATGGACAATGACAGAGTCATATTTGTACTTGTTGTGGAGTGACCTGAGTGTGTGGGTTATGTGGCGGATCTTGGCACCCAACAGGCAGCTGACAGTAACCTTCTCCTTGTTTAGCCTGGTGAGTGGGACATCAGTGTGCCTGACTATAGAGTCACCTATGATTAGTGTGTTGGGTACGTTGTTTTGCCTTATTGGCTGTGGTTGAGTGGCACACTGAGTCTGTGGGCTATGTGTCATTTGGGTTGTGTTGGGGGATGGAGGTTGCTTGCGTTTCTGCTTTGGAGGTCTCTGTTGCTTAGACAGATTATTATTGAGAGCCTCCGGGAATGTTTTTGTCTTACTATGTGTGGATTTTGGTGGTGTAGATTTAGTGAGACTATGTGATGAGTGTGGTGTGGTGTTAAACATAAACAAGACTTTGGGATAATAAAAACACAACCAAACTACAAATCCCATATGTTGGCAGTTGGACAGACAACAATACACTCCAAATTTAGGAAAAACTACAATTTATTAAATGCTTTCATTCACAAAAGTAGAAACTTCATCAGAATGACACAGGTAAAACTCACTGAGTACTTAAATTAACCAAAACATTAATTAATTTAACTATTTGAATTATGTATGCAGATTTTATTGGTTGGTTTTATTTAATTAATAGTTGTGGTTAATTTAAATATTCAATGAGGTTTAACGGCATAATTCTGATGAAGTTCCTACTTTTGTGAATTAATGCGCTTAATAAATTGTAGTTTTTCCTTAATTTGGAGTGTATTGTTGTGTGTCCAAATGCCAACACAGGGATTAAATATGAATGTCTACACCAGCTCAGTGATGTATAGGTGGCTACCTGTTGATACTGCCAGTGATCCAGTGATGAATAATGGCCCAGGGCATGAACGTCTGGAAAAGAAAAATATGACTGAGAAAGGAAGAGGCACAGGAGTTAGGATAGCAACTATTGTGTAATCTGTAATGTTTACTGACATACTTTTTAGGTTCCTCACATAACAATTCTGGACAAAATTAGAAATGATGGGAGGACAAAGGCCCAAAATATCAGGTTTTGCATTCTGAGTAGTAACAAGTATAAAACTCTAATGTCTGGCATTACTGATGAAATGTAATATGGTTCAATGTGGGTTGAGAGATTAGGGAATGGAGTTAGGTGTTTGGGGAACCGGAAAGAGACCATTTTCAGGAAGATGACTCAGATGGTTTGCATAGGGTAGGATGAAATGAGAAAAATAGACTGTTTTAATCAAATATATGAAGGGAGGTAAAATTAAGTTCTAATGGATTCCCTATTCATTTTTATAAACTGTTTCATACTGTTATAGGTGTGGAGATGTCAAGTTTCATGAATTTGATTTTTAAGACAGGAGAGGTAGAAGACTGATAAAAATGTATAGGTCCTTAATCTACCCAAGAAGAGGGACCTGGAAGATTCTTTAAATTTTCATCAGATTTCAGTGTGCAATGTTGATGAGAAAGCATATCCTAGAGCTTTTGTGGTGTCATTAGTGGGACTTCCAACTAATTACTCAAACTATGCCAGTGGAGAGAAAGGTTATTCTTGTTCAGCAATGTCAGTTGTGAAACAGATAGCATACTTGCCTTTGGTCCTGGAAGAGGTTCAATTCCCACTCCAGGTGAGTGGACTGCTGGCGCTGCAGTGCAGCATTGTGGAGGTACTGCACTCCTGAGTGTGCCATCCTTCGGATGAGATTTTAATGAGAAGCTCAAATTTGCTTGAGTTAGTGGTAGCTCAGGTTGATGTAAAAGATCTCACAGCACCAACCAAAAAGAGTATGGGAAGTTTCCTGATGCCCTGTTGAAATTTCCATGAGTAGTAGAAGTATCTCCCTAGGACTTCCATGAACAGAGGCCATTAGACTATTGGGATGAACAATTACAAACTGATCATTGTAGACTACTAATAAATATTACTTAAATGGCAGAAATAAAAGAAATAGGAACAGCTAAGGCAGTCTTGATGGACATCCAACGTCTGACATAGTGGACTGGTATATTGTGTTATACAGATGAGAATTTATATTCTCTGCAAAGGGACCTGGTTAAGGGTTTTGTTAGAACAAATGGCTGCCATAGTGCATAGTTTTGAGATGAGTATGGAGACACTGTTCCTCTCTATCACCAATACTCTTCCTGTTCATAAATTAGTCCAAAAGTTGGGGAGATTCTAGAGGCAAAATAGATAATGGCAAGACTTTGGTAGTATTTTGGTAGTATCAACATGTTTGCCAATGACAGAATGACCCTGCTAGAAGATGTGGATGAGTAACTCCCCCAGGGTACTGTAGAATGTTGATAGATTTGGAAAGAGTTTGGGTTGCACTTTGACACTCATAAAAGAGGTAGTTATTAGAATTTCTGAACTTATGTGAAATAAAGATATTTTGGGGTTAAACGTTTTCTCTACAGTGGGAAAGATTAGTGATGTAAATTGGGTGGAGTCAAAGGAGAAGGTATAGTGATTGCTAGATAAAGGATAGTGAAGTGTGGAATCTTTCAGGGTAAAACAGAAGTAGTGTAGGTCATGATTCTCTCATTAGTTATGCATTTACCTTGGCATGTAATGATTAGTCCCCCAGTTTGGCTTGTGAAAACTTCATCTGGGGAGGAAAAAGCTGAAGTGCTGGGAAAGACTGTGGATACAGAGAAAGAGGCAAAGAGTGTATAGATTTTTGCCATTATTTAACATCAATAAGGGGTCTAGGAGATGAGGGCTTGTTGTGGGTTCAGTAGGCAGAAAGTGGGGAGAACAGAAGGAATGCATGTAAAAAGTAGGGCAGAATACTGATAAAGAAGCTTGGGCATGACTAGTGTGGGGCACAGAGGGCACCTGCCCTAGGTGAAAAGTGCGATAGAGCACAATCAGCAGATGATAGCCTTCAGTGCATTGCATTACCACCATTTACACTGCAGAGAGCAGCACACGAGCAAAACACTCCCCATATCCCACTGAAGAAATCAAATGAATACAAGCAGGAACCACCGAATACTGACCCCCAAATGACACAAACATGGCAAACAGCAAAACAGTCATGCAGTGCTTGCAAAACAAGTCCAGTAACTGTGCCACTGAAGCAGTCCAAATATTTTTATCTTAAGAACAACAGTGGTAAGTGTACCAGCCAACAGACTAGGGACAAAATGCAAAACTGGGATAAGCAGTGGCAAACTAACCAAGATATGAAACACCAGCAGCCATCTCCTGCCACCTTGGACTTCAGAAGAAACCAGACTGGAATGCCACAGTATCCTTCAGATAAGATACATAGGTCACCGTTCAGTTTAATAGTGGCTTACAGTGCAGACACTGGGTGTGACATGAGTACTATGATGGAATCACCTGTAAATTAATGGACACATTTTTCCCCATCCTGGTTCCTTCTGACCAGTACTACAATCTGCGAAATATATTGCTTCTTGTCCTTCAGGGTCATCAGTGAATAGGTTGTACATATTTAGTTGGGAGAACTTGGTTTGGGTGTTTTTATTTGAGGTTACACAACGTTAGCTGAAAGAGTGATGTTTACACTGTAGTAGTGGGGAATGTTGGCAAAACTGCCAACTGCGAGGGTGGATGCCCAATAAATAGTTTGTAAACAGCAGCTATGGGAGTTAGTTTCCTGTTGTGGAATATAAAAGAAAAACAGTAAAGTCAGAACAGGAAAACTAGTACTTCAAATTGCAGATGATCCCTCCACAACAATCATGGCATCCATGGAGTCTGTACATGTTAGTCACTATTGTACTGCATAGTATCAGTGAAACGTACTCAGTTATTTCATAGGCCTGGCACAGCACGTTAGACTGGATGTCATATAAGTGGACACGCCCAAAAGCAGTAATTCTCCTTATGACTGGATAAAACAGTTATCACAGGTTTGCAGAAAGGTGGTAGAACAACGAGGCGTCCTTAATAAAACAGCACATCATGTACAGCTATATCTGGTGTGTGTGTGTGTGTGTGTGTGTGTGTGTGTGTGTGTGTGTGTGTGTGTGTGTGTGTATGTGTGTGTGTGTGTGTGTGTGTGTGTGTGTGTGTGTGTCTGTGTGTCTGTGTGTGTGTGTGTGTGTGTGTGTGTGTGTGTGTGTGTGTGTGTGTGTGTGGGTGTGTGTGTGTGTGTGTGGCTTGTGATGTGGATGGGGTTAGCAAAAGGGGTAGGTTTAGAATTATCAGATATTAGTATGATTGTATAGTGGTTGAAGTGTAAGAGTTAATGATATGTTATTATTTTTTCCTTGTTTTATTTAAATAATCAACTAATCAGAAAGTAAAATGTTTTTCTTTTTTGATTGGTGTAATGAGTTGAAGTGGATTTTAAGTGAAAGGTAAGTTAGACTCTAGTTACATTTATTCTGTTTTAGTGATTTTTGTGTGTGATGTTTTTCCCATTTGAGCACATGGGGTTGGGGTGTCACTATAACATCGACAATCATCTACAGCCAAGGTTCATACCACTGGACGGCTATACACAAACATGCACACATATGCATAACTGACTGTCACATCAAACAATGAATGCTCATAACAGCAAACGTAAAAAGAATGAGACAATGATCATTTTAGATCAAAGCTAAAATGACTGAAAATGACAAAAAGTAAAACTAATTTTTTTTTTTTTACAAAGGGCAAGTCCCCTTGTGCCCACTACACCTCCTGCTAATTATATATAACAACTCCCAAGATCGCAGACAGGTGGAATAAGGGCAAATTCTCCAGACCTTGACACTGCTGTATCACCATCTCATACAAAATGCTGCCAGCAAAAATTCCATTTAACAGAATGTTCACTCATATGAGCATTCCATGTATTATTTTATGTGTGTGTGTGTGTGTGTGTGTGTGTGTGTGTGTATATATATTTATATATATATATATATATATATATATATATATATATATATATATATATATATATATATATATATATATATATATATATATACACACACACACACACACACACACACACACACACATAAGAAATGAAGCACATATTAATTTGGCTGGATTGGTTAGCAAAGAGTTTAATCATATCCATAATTTCATAATTCCACTCTGTAATTAATTTGCTGCACAAAGAACACATTTGTAGCTGTTGCCATGTACCGTCTGTGAATAATGATGATTTAGTGGACGAAGCTGCGGTGGTACAGCGGTAGCATTGCTGCCTCACAGCAAGAGGTTTTCCTGTTCGATTCTCGGCTGGAGTGCCTTCTGTGTGGAGTCTGCATGTACTCCCCGTGGTCGAGTGGCCTCCAAAAGACATGCGAGAATGGGCATGCCTTTGCTGAAGGTTGGGTGTCGGGCTGGCAACTCGGCACCATAAAAATCTACTGCCAATCATTAGCGGACCGGAGTTCCGCTGTGGCGACCCCTAACCGGGAAAAGCTTACAGACTGCAACCTTCTTGATGTGTTGAACTTTTGCAATTTTTCTCAAATGCTCTAAGACAGAGGGCCCATTAAACTTTCTGCATCCTGCTATGTGTTCTACTGGACTGTTTTTCTGAAACTTTAAAGCTGGATTGATATTTTTTTTATATGCAACGTGCACTCCTTACCTCAGTGGTAGGTTCTGTTCTGTTCATTACTCAGAATTTTGGCCATCTTCATTATACTACTAATTAATAAAGTAATATTAAACTCCAGAGCTCAGTCTGACATACACAGGCACACTGACCTGATCATATCAGTTACTGAAATAATCAATTCTGGCAACAAAAGGAGTTTAGCTAGATTTATTTTTTTGGCGCTGTATACTTTTTAATATAGTAGATTAGTTGTATTGCATTCCATTCCCAGAAATGTTTTGCAACAACAATACTAATATTACTGTCATTCAAATGCTCTGTTCCCTTGTAGGCAGAACTGGATGCGTTATGAGCCTTCGGACATGACAATTGCTCAGAATTAATTAGAGGTGATCATGTTCCATTATAGAGAATAAGCAGGCAGCCTAAACAGTATTATTGAGGCACTGAATATTCTGAGTCCCAGTCGGTAAAACAACAGAAATTAGCAAATGTTGCCGTCAACAGCAGGAAATAGTTTACTGAGATCAAGAAAAAAACATCTGTGCATATGTTTAATCATATAGCACAAAGGACGTAGTACAGATGTCTGAAAACAAAAGACCTAAAATAAGAGAGCCATAAATATAACCCATGCTGCGATTCAGCAGATGTAAAAAGCTATTATTGTTGCACAGCTGACAGTTTTGGTCAGCTCTCTACAGATGTCTCCCATGAATCATTGTGTATTATCGTTGCATCGGTTCAGAGAAAGAGAAGAACTGTTTGCTGCATTTAACTGCACAGTAATGGGTCGGCATTACTTTACTGTATGAAGCACAATTTAAATAATAAAAAATTCCAAAAATAACTTACTTCTCTATATATGGGCTTATGGTAATTGTATTCTGCTTGTTTTCTTTCTTTCAGTTACCATTTCTTTTGGTCACTCTGTATTACCCTCAAGCCCAGGTTAGCCTATTTTGCATACCTGAAACCTATAATATGTAGATAACTGCTACATATCATGGCCAAGATATGGGAGAGCATCATTCGCCATCACCATCACCAAGCACCAGAGATCCCTTCCACCCAAGCTACCTTTAGAAATTTCTTTAAGATAAACTACCTACTCCTATGTGATACATTGGCAAGCTTCAAATCCCCACCAAACCCAGTTAACTCCACTGAATATGCAGAAATATTCACCACAGCACTGTACCAGCATGTAAACAGCTGGCTAGATATAGCTGTAGGAACAAGTGCAGGGCAAGCCCCAGAAAGAAGTCTACATGGTAGAACCATAATATCAACAAGCTTTAAAATAAAAGGAAAATAATTTTGTCCAAAAGTAAAAACACTAATTCCCAGAATGTTAGAGTCCTCGTCACCGAAATAAACAAACAAATCAGAAGCTTAATAAAAATCCTCTAAAGCAAAGTTTGAGGCTAAAATAGCTATCCAAGCCAATGGCAATCACAAAGCATTTTTAGTTATGTTTATAAGCTCAAACACACAAGGCAATAATGCGCTGAGATGATTGTGAGCAATGTTACTTACACAGAGGCTGAAGATACAGTGAACCTACTGGCTGATAAATTTAGATCTAACTTTACCCCTCTCCTCTCCATCTGTCCTTCAAGATATACCTGAAACTGGCTTGTCTCCAGCTATCACAAGTACTAAAAGTGCTATCAAATGTTAAAAGTACTAAATCAATGGGTCCTGACAATATCTTTGAATGCATCATAAATGACATCAAGGCACACCCCTGTCTGCACTCTTTAATCACAGCTCCATACAGGTTTTGTGCCAAACAAATGGAGAACAGTTAAAGTCATTCTCCCGTATAAGGGAAGACCTTCCACAGAGCCAGGCAATTATAGACCCATAAGTCTGGGCAGCCTCACATGCAAACTTATGGAAATACTTATCATGGAACTAATTAATCAGAACGCAGGAAACTTACAAACACTGGACCTGTCACATTTTGGATTCATCAAGGACAGGTCATGCTTACTCAACCTGCTGGATTTTTCTGAAAAAGTTATCAAAGCAATGGATAAAGGCAAAATGGTACACATTGCACTCCTGGACCTGGCCAAATCTTTTGACAATTCCCCACTCAGGCATAGAAGAAAAGCTAAATAAACTGGGAATGAATCCCTATGTCACCCACTGGATTGCTAACTGGCTCACAGACAGGACACAAGAAATCAAAATAGGAAAATTTACCTCCATGTAGACAGTCACCAGTGGAGTTCCCCAGGGTTCTGTGTTAGGACCTCTCCTGCTTGGCATATGCTTTTCTGAAGTAAAAGCAAATAGCTAAAGGCTCTGGCTGACAGTTTGCAGATGACTGCAAGTTAGGTGCAGTCATTTAATACCCAAATGCCTTTGCCATCCTGCAGGAAAGTTTGTCCTAAACAAATAATTTGTGCCAAAACCATGGTGTGAAACTAAATGCATTATTGTATCCTTTTGGAAGTCATCTATCTCAGTGAACTAACACATAAACAATACACCCTTGAAAGCTGACCTATTTATTTGGGATTTGGGAACTTATGTTGACAGTGGTCTAACTTTTGACCAACATGCCCTGTAAACCTGGTGAATCTGGGCATACTGGGGCAATGCAGCAATTGCCTCATGTACACAGACAACCCTCTCCTCCTACCAACCAACACTACAACCTGTGAGAGATGCACTTACATAGCCAAACTGGAAGCAAAGCTCTCTCCACCCAAGACTGTGCTAGACAGTCAAGAGGAGAAGGTTAACACCCGCACTACACCTCAAGCAATACATAGCCCTTCTAAACCCACACCACCAACACCCACACATAGCAACATTAAATCCACATATGCAGAGGCCCTTAACTGTAACCTGCCCAACCGGACCTTCGAAGCTGAAACTCAAACAAACACCAATCACAACCAAAGTGTCACATAGCTCACAACACCAGTGTGCCACTCAGCAACAGCCCTTAAGGCAAGACAACGTGACTAACACTTTAGTCACAGGTGACTCTATAGTCAGGCACACTGATGTCCCACTCACCAGGCTAAATAAGGAGAAAATTACAGTCAGCTGGTTGTCGGGTGCCAGAATCCGCCACATAACGCATGCACTCAAGTCACTCCACAACAAGTACAAATATGACTCTGTCCTTGTCCATGTTTGAGTGAATGACTTGAGACATATCTCCCTGGACTACATGAAAAGAGACATGGAAGACCTCTCAGATCATGTGGCCCAGGTAGGTATGACCTTAGCCCTGAGTAGCATCTTGCCTTTGCCCAGAATGATACCACAATATAAGGACAAAATGATTGACTTCAACAATTGGCTAAGCTTCTGGTGTCATTCAAAGGGGATCCAGTATCTGACTGCCTGGGATGACATGATCTACAGACCATGATGCTTTGCCAGAGATGGTTTGCACCTGTCGCCCCTGGGATTCAGGTTACTGGCTAAGGCTCTTACCAACCCATAGTGCTTTTTTTTGGCAAAGGACAAAACCACCACCGTAACAGGTACAAGCATGCAAATTCTGAAGGTAACGCTAGAAGTCTAAACCACAAAATGCACTCTCTCGAGGCATCTTAAAAAAGAAGAACATTGATATCTGTATAGTAACTGAGACCTGGTTTAAGGCTCAAGACAGCACCCTTGCAATACCAGGCTACAACTCTTACAACACTTTTCGGCCATCAAACCAGGATCGAAACACTAAAGGTGGAGCAATGTCCATATTCACCAAGGATATTCACACCACTAGGCTAGTTGCCCAACACAATGCATCTGAAATTTTCCAGGTGCAACTAACACTAGGTAAGACTGCAATCTAAATTGCAGCTTGCTACAGATCCCCCACCATGCCCCAAGATTCTCTCTACACCTTTCTAAAAATACTGGAAAATATTAAGATACAACCAAACACCCTAATACTGGGTGATATCAACTACCCTGCCATTAACTGGGGAAACTACTCATGTAACAACACCCTTGCCCAATGGTTCTTGGAATTCATAAATTCCAAAGCCCTGGATCAACTAATCCATAGACCCACCAGGTGCTCCAATATCCTAGACCTGGTCATTACCAACATGGGAAATCGATGGTCCACACCTATGGTCACCCCCTTGTTGGTCAGGTCTGACCATAAGCTAACCACCCTTAACATCCACCCCCCCCCCCCCCCAGTAAGGAAACCTCCATAAAAAACTTCTCCAAAGCCAAATTCATGCTACTCAAATCAGAAGTGACAAACTTCATGACACCCATGCAGACGGGAACTGAAAGTTCGACTGCTGAATCCTACACTAAGGCACTGTACGAGCACATCTACTCATGCATGAATTGTGCCATCCCAAATAGAACCAAGATGCTCTCCTCCAAAAAAAGGAAGCCAATGTGGTGGTCCCCTGTCATAAACAAACTTTACAAAAAAAAGGAAGAAACTGTTGCAGAAAAGAGGAAAATCCCAGGATGCAAAAAACTCCCTTACCAGCCTAAGTAAGAAGCTGAGATCCCTCATAAAATCCTCCAAAGCTAGTTACAAAAAGAAAATTGCCAAAGATTCCAAAGACAACCACAAGGCACTCTATAACTATATCAAGAATCTAAATGGCAATGCTCAGATCTGCTCTGAGCTACAACAGAATGGCATTAAAAATACTGATCCCAAGGATATTGCCAATATCCTGGAAGATCAATTCATTGCCAACTTCACCTCCCCCCTCACCCCCTAAATGGCCCATCGCAATACTGGAAGATCACCAAATTCCAGTAATAAAGGCCACACAGGTAAAATACGCACTCTCCAAAGCTAAGAATACAGCATCCATGGGACCAGATGACATCCCGGGCTGTGTACTACATGAACTACAAAATGAACTGGCACCTCACCTAAGTGTCATGTTTAATCATAGCCTCACCTCAGGCTTCATGCCCACTGAGTGGGGCACAGCAACAGTTATCCCACTCCACAAGGATGCACTTTGGATCCTGGGAACTACTGCCCCATCAGTCTGACGAGCCTGATCTGCAAGGCCATGAAACATATTATCATGGAACTTATAAACAAAGACATTGGCAACCTTCAAATACTGGACCCCACCCAGTTTGGGTTTATGAAGGGCCGAGCTTGTCTCCTGAACTTGACTGACTTCTTTGAATCAATCTCCAGAGCCATGGACGAGGCAAAGGCAGTCCACACAGCCTATCTGGACCTCGCCAAGGCCTTTGACACCATCCCCCACTCTGGAATCATAGATAGACTTACTAAGCTGGGCATTAATCCCTACATCACTCGATGGGTTGGCAAGAGGCTTACTGACAGAGCCCACACTGTAAAAGTAACCGACTCCAAATCCAGCTCCAAACAAGTGACAAGTGGAGTACCACAGGGTTCAGTCCTGAGACCGCTCTTGTTTGGCATCTACTTCTCTGAAGTATAGGCCAACACTAAGGGACTCTGGCTAACAAAGTTCGCAGATGACTGCAAACTGGGAGCCATTATTGAATCCCCAAATGATGTGGATACTCTACAAAAGGGCCTTACAGAAACAGATGCTTGATGCGAGAGCCATGGGCTCAAGCTCAATGCCAAGAAATGTATAGTTATCCCCTTTGGGAAAAAACATGTACCCATGAATTACCACATAGGTAGCAGTACACTAAACACTGAAAGAGAGACTTAGGGACACAGGTGGATAGTGGTCTCACCTTCGATAACCACATTGCCACAACAGTCAGGAAATCCTTCTATGTGGCACACCTCATCACTAAGGGCTTTTCATCCAGAAAAAAAGAAGTCATTGTCCCACTGTACTCATCCCTCATTAGACCCATTATAGAAAATAATGCCCCGTTTGGTATGTACCTCTCAAGACATCTACAACAACTAGAAAGGCCGCAGAAATACCTCACTAAAAGAATCACAGGCCTAAAGCAGATGCCCTATGCTGACCGCCTTAAAAAACTCCAGCTATACTTTGTCACATATTGTCTACTCAGAGGCAATCTCTGCTTAACATACAAGGCCATGTCAAACCCAGAGCTGTTGGACGTGCTACACTTAAAAAAATCCCAATCCCTCAGAGCCACACGCTCCAGGGATCTAAATAAACAAAATATGCTGGAGGGATAAGTTGCTGACCCAGAGACTCCCTAGACTCTAGAATAGACAGCCCATACATGTCAAGCAGAGCACCTCTTTGGCCCTCTTCAAAAGGAACCTTAATTGGATGGGAGAAAGGGAATTCACCTCGGGGATCACATCAGTCGCCCTGCTAGACAGGGGTCCAGGGATGTAAATAGTGTGAGAAGAAATAGCCAGAGAACTGTTATGGCTAGGCTTGTATAGGCCCTAGGGCCGATAGCCTAGTACTAAGCTATGCTTCCATTGTTTTAAGAAAGTCCTGTATTGCACAGCTTTTAAACAAAGGGATTGTGTCTAGATCTGAGGATGTCATTGCCCCCCCCTTTACTCAGCCCTCATTATGCCAGTTATTAAATATAATACTCCCTTTAGCATTTATCTATCAAGATAAATGCAGCAATTGAAACACCCACAAACATAGTTTACTAAATCGATAGAAGGGCTAAACAATATTTATGACATGGACTGACTGAAAGCCCTGTCACTATACTCAATATCCTGAAGACTGCTAAGAAGTGACCTGTGTCTGGCATACAAGGCATCCTCTGATCCAATATTGATGGATTTACTATACAAAAGCAAGTCAAATGGCAATAGGAATACTCAGTCTAGAGATATAAACCTCTTGCGCAACATTAAAAGAATGTCTATGGATGGGAAACAGAACATTTATCCCAGGACTTCCCCTGTACTACTAATGGACACAGGCAGCTCCTAAATGCTTTATCCCATTTATGAGTCCCCACAAATTATATATGGTGTGATCCTAGATATTCTCAATAAGGTAATACATAATTACAAACCATGGGATGGGTACTATTGAGCACAAAAAGGGAAATTGGCTAGGCTTAAATGGCTTTCAAGGTCAGCTTGCAAGTATTTACCTAAGTATTTACCTACGAACCTATTTGTCAGGTCATGCATAAAAGCTATGAAATGACTAGAGGTACTGCTACTTCTGTAAAAGACTAATCTTCATTTTAGCAAACAGATCCATTACGGTCACTTCCTTTAACGCATGATAGCTACATTACAAAAGTGAGTATGTTTACTCAGTTTTATTTATTTTTTTTTAATAATTCCCATAAAAGTGCACTTAGCTTTTCCCTTTGCAAGAGGCTTAAGGTTTCCTGGGCGAAATTAATCAGCTTTTCCTTATAGTGGTCACCTTGGAGAGAGACCTAGTAGTATTTACTGGTATCTGGACTTGACTTATCTTGTCGGTCTTTGCTCCCTATCTGATACTATATCAAGAGATTTCTGCTTTTGGGGTTGGAAGTACTGCATTATTTTTTTTACTTCTGAATGCCTTGTTAATGTGTACCATATCCCCCCCAGCCTGTTGAAGTTTTTTTAGATCTCCTAAGAGGTAATTGGATGCATACGCCTTTTTTATATAGGTATTTACCAAAAAATCTTTTGATTTATGCTGACCTGCCTTTCCTTTCTATATATGATTTTTGAAAAATGACTCATAACTCCTGAATAAGCTATGCTGTCTAAGAGGATTGTAATTTCCCTTCTTACAGTCAGAGTCCTTGAAGATGAGGAAATGTGTACCAACGTGAATAAAAACAGTTTCATACTTCCTTGCATTAAGGCATTCTAATGCATTATTCATATCCTATAATTTGGTCCTGGCAACATAACACTATGCGATGTTCATTATCCCCTCTGCAAATATAAGTATCAGTTCCGTCAATAACTGGATCTCCAGTTACTAGTGTATCATTTCCTACCAGATCTAAAGAATCTCCCAATTCTAATTTGGTAATGTCTGCTCTGTCAATTGTTACAAAGAAAGGATCTTCAATAGCATTAGTCTTATTAATCTCAGCTTTTTCATTGCTTATTTAATTTGCATGCATATAATTCTCCTCCACGTGTTGTTGCACTTCTACAACTTGAGCCATGTTGTCAGCGTTGCGTTTTCTTCTTTTTTTTCCCTTACAGTAATGTTCTTCAATTCTTCCAAGTTCAGTTTTCATTTCTCTCTTTTAGCCTGCCTCCTTGCCTCTTTTTTCTATTTTTCTCTGTTGGAAAGGTAATGCCATTTTCTGTAGACTGAATGTTTTCTAATTAAACAATGCTACCGTTCCCTGTAATGTGTGTGTTACAAAACAAATCAGTGTCCTTTTTGATATATATTCGCTTTGCATTATAGACATTAATCAGTTTCTTTTCTTCCTAGTTATTTGGTGTGAGCTTATTTCATTACTTTTTTAATTTTCTTGTACATGCTCTGAATCCTCAAATTGCTGAATACTTGTACCCGAATTCCAAAGTTGTCATTGCCAGTATCATGTTTAATAGGGGTTTGGTAATCTTTACTGACAAGGAGTAATTCCTTTACTAAATGTGTTACCACAGTCAGCCTTAGGCATAGGCCAACTAGGGGGCCGCCTAGGGCGCCACTCTAGCAGGGGTGCTTTTCCAATAATCTGGATCGTATAGGTAGACCACAATGGGGGCACAGGGTGGTGTTGGGGGGGGGGCATTGTGGAGACCTTTTGCCTAGAGCACCAGTTGACCAAAGGCCAGCTCTGTGTTATATTTGCACTTTATCTAATATTATTTCTCATCAGTGCAGTCATTAATATATGTAAGAACAGCTCTCCAAGCTGCGCCAGTTGCATAAGTGCAGTCATCATCAGTAAGTCCACAAGGATTCAGCTGAGAGTAGAGTGAACAGCATCATTACATTCATATGTATCACTAGGGTGCTATAAACAGGGAGCAGTTCATTATGTCAGACCTGAAAATAAGAATATGACTTGGTAACAGTTGTCGTCCTTTTCTGTACTGATTCTCATATATAATAATTGTGTCTCCACCTGTATTAGCCTTCTTAACTACTACTTTCCTGGCGTTTAGTCTATGTAAAGCTCATCTTTCCTTCTGATTCAAATTATCAGACCCTTTTGCTTTAACACAATTGGTGTTTGTAAGTTTTATTGTGTGAAAATAAATTTAGTAATATTGATTTTGTTAAAGCAGAAAGGGTGAATCCCAATGGATATAAAACACTTCAGGCAGCTGTACATGTAACTCCAAGCAGGCATACAGATGCTGAAACCTATCTTTAACTCAGTGTGCTTAGTCCTGACTGAATGCCAAAATTCTGCTTTGATATGGAGGTTTTGGCAAATTCCTCTACAGCTACTCAGTGGCAAATGCCTGGAATAAACTACTACTCAGTGTTACATCTATCCCAAACCCTAACTCTTTTAAAACAGCTGTAAAAGAGACCCTTTGTAAGTCGCGGTCATGTCAATGCATTCACCCAACTTTACTCCTCTAATCCCCCTGTTGCAACAGTCTCTGTTTCAGTTTATTTCTCACAGTCTACAACATTGCAGGCTTAGATAGTGATCTGTTCCTTGGGATAATCTCCTGTACATGGTGTACATTTATAATTTATTTGTTCACTCTGTTTTGGTTGCATGTGACCATTTTTAGTTTTCTTCTTAGTTATATGTAACTCTTGACATCTAATATGTTTTCCGTCATTATTCATGATCTGGCATGTTTTTCTCTCACTATGTTATCATATTTGTTAATGTTAAATTATTTTGTTTACATGTACTACCTTGAGCTTTTCTCCTCAGGTCTCTGCTGAAAAAGGGCTGTTGCCCAGTCAGACTAACATGTTAACAAATGTCAAATAAATACATAAATATTATTTAAGGTGATGAAAGGATTTAAATAAACATGTCCCCCCCCCCCACAGGCTTGTTAAGATCTTCAGTAGACCCATCTTGCCTTACTGAATATGGAGAGGGCACCACTTTCAGATTATTCACTCTTGTGATCAATGACTTTGTCATAATTTTAATTTTATGTACTTATTGACTAGATCAGCATACTGGACTTTATCCTTTGCCAGGGTGATCTCAGAGCAATATCCAGTTAAGTGACTTGCTCAGTCACACAAGAGGAAAACGAAGGTGAAAGGAATCGAATCCTGTAGCATGTGCACAGGAAGCAGCTCTTTAACAGCTCATTGCTTTAGTCATCTGCTCTACTACAAAAAAAATCACCATTGAGCCCTATTAAACTAGTTGATATATCAATAGTTATGACCTGGGGTAAGTACAACAGAGTCACATTCTCCTGGAAACGTGCACTGAGGTATGCGCTTGCTTTACTCAAATACTCCTTGTCAGAAAAGTCAGCCTCAACAGCATGTGTCCCAACGCATTAAATAATTAACTGCTATTCAAGCAAAAACAAAACACAAAAAAACAATGTACTGCAAAACTAACTTCTGCAGCTATTAAATGATTTTGCAGGGGTGAACCCCAAACACTGGTGGGGATTGCTAGTTATATATACCATTTCTGAGATCACTTCATCTCAGTGTTGGAGGACTGCTTTTACATACAATCATCCCAGCCTCTGAAGTATGGACTTCATGCGGGTATGCATAAGTCTGGTTTTAGACCCTGTGTAGCTGGTATGAACTCAGCTTAAGTAACTGACTTTTAATTACTAAAAATACCAGGAAACATAAGCAGCAATGAGTAAACATAAAAATTGGCTACATGATTTACTTTGCTTAACTTACAATAAGCACTATGTTTTTTTTAAAGATACTAACAAATACAGTTAACATTATCCTACTATCTCAGGAACACTTCAAAACACCACTTGAAGTATAGAAAACTACTTAACAGTTTAATAAACTGTAAATGTTCTATTATATTAGCTAATTTGCATGACAACATCAGGTACTAGAATTAACTAGAGAATGGAAAACCTTATGATCTCTTCACCAATGATAATATAATTGTTATATGTAGGAAATGATTACATTTTGTTTCTCCGTAGTTTCAGCATCAGGCAGTTTTTTTTTTTTTTTAATTTACAAAGAAAGATAGATACTTATTGTATTCGAGTTTGTCTGGTAGTACTTACTTCCTGTTCTTCTAAGACCAGCAAATCCTGTTGAGATAAAAAAGAGGTGAGTTAACAAATCATATTAATATGAAATAATATAACAAAACAATGATATCATGGCATGACTTAGCTTTGCAGACCAGCAGCTCACCTGACTGGTACTTACTAACATATAATTACAATAAGCATTGTGGAATGCAGAACTTCAAATGAAATTCGGTACACAAAATTAAATATGTGGATGTTTTATTAAAAATGTGGAAGTACTTCTAGCACTACGAATGTTTTATTCCAGCTTGTTACTTGAGTCAAATTAACATTTTGGTAATAGAGTCAAATTAACCTTTTGCTCATGACCTGTGCCATAAAGTAGAGACATGTTACAGACATTTAAAGAGACAGTACAATACATTAGGAATATTATTAGGTACTAGACAGTGTATAAACACTGTGTAGATATATTTTATAGGACAAATGGACAATAATAAATATTAATGTAAGAAATAGGAATATTCAAGTAAGAAGAAATAACAGTTTGCTATCTACTAATGTATTACAAGACACACTGAGATATCAATCTATACATTATGTACAAGACAAGAACAAATATACATATATATGTCTCAGACTTAAAGCTGAAATGATATGCAAAATGTTAGGCTGAACAAGGACAAGAAAACTGTTAGCTGCATATGTGGAGCAAGGATCCACCAAATCATGCACGCATTAAAGTCATAACACCACAGGTACCAGTATGATTCCATCACAGTCCATGTAGGTGTAAATGAGCTGAGATGTACCTCCTTGGATTATAAGACAGACATTATGGAGCTTTCAGTCTGTGTGTCTCAGGCTGGTACTAGCCTAACAATAAACAGTATATTACCATCACTGAGGATGATGCCACAATATGAGCAAAATATATCTTTTTGGTGTCCTTCTAAGGGGATCCAATATTTCTCAGTTGGGAGGACATGGTTAATAGACCACAATGCTTTGCCAAAGATGGTCTCAATTTTCCCCTCTGGGCTTTCAAATCCTGGCTTTATCCACAACCTATAGTGCCTCTTTTAGACAAAATCAACTCAATTGAACCTCAAGGTGCTACTGCTCAATGTTAGAAGGTTAAATAAAAAATACACTCCCTCCAAGCCCTCCTCACACTTGAGGATACAGACATTTGTGCAGTTACTGAGACATGGTTTAAAGCGGCAGTTTGTACCTGGGCAGTGCACACTTTTAGACCAGTAGCTGCACAGACATGGGTTAAAGGTGGAGGTGTCTCAATATACATCATTATCAAGCATACGTCTAGTGTGGTCAAACAGGATGATGTGCTGGAGTTCGTCCACATGCAGATCACCACAGAAAAAATCCTGTACCATATCCTTAGCCAGCCAGAAACTTACAATGCATAACCCGAACCTACTGCAGACACTTACCATCCAACCTAACACCCTACTCATGGAGGACTTAAATTACACCTCAACAGACTAGGAATTCTACACAGCCTCAAATCTACAGGTACAGCGATTCGTGAACATTGTAAATACAAACACCCACAATCAAACAGTGAATATGCCCTCTAGATTCTTCAACATACTGGACTTCATGCTTACAAACGGGGAGAATGACAGAGAGGGGGAATATTAACAGAGCATGTTTATCAGCGGTATGTGACCAAACCAAATTTCTTTGCTATACATTCAGTTAAACCATTAGATTTTGCTTTGTTTCCAAGAACATGCCTTGTCTGCACTTGAATATAATAAACTCCAGTATTTTATAAAGCCTGGTCATCCAAGATGCATTAACTTTGTACACTGGTTGATTATAGTGGCATTTTTCTACCAGTTATTAAAGCCAGAGTCTTGAGACATAGCATTGTCAATGTGAATGGAACGCCCCCCCCAAGGGGAGGGGGGGGGTTTGCTGGGATTTTTTTGAGTACAGAAGTATGTGAATTTTAAAACCAAGATGACTTCATTAAAGCATTTTCTAAAGACCACAATGAATGCAGCTGTAGGGATGGTCACTATAGCCAAATTGTTGGCCTACATACCTCTCAACCTCTTACTGCAAGAAATCTGGACAAAGCCTGACAAAATTGGGGGACAAAGGCCCAAAAATAGGAGCACATTTTAAAATTTTGTCTTATAAACTTAGTAAGTTGCTAGAATAACAGGCTTTGAGTGATCATACATTTTCTGAAGTATATGAAGTCTGAAACTCAAATCCTTGTTATTATTTATTGACTTGAGTCCTTAGATCATCCCAGTGATTTGTCAAAAAAAGCAATTTTTATGAGGAACAGACCAAAAATATGAGGTAAAAATCTGGAAATTCTGCAAAGATGTGTACAATTGAGTGGTATGGAGGCCTATCAATAACTGTGTCATGGTTGGGAGGGTTGGCTAATGGTTACAGTGTTTGCCTTACAAACACAAGGTGCAGGGTTTGAGTCTCACAAGGGATAATTGGCCAAGTTTAAAATGGCTCGCAAGGGCAGTTAGCTTAGTACTAACCTATGAACCTGCTAAAACATCTTATCAAGTAGTAGAACCACAAGACATATCTTATCATGTTAATGGCTAACTCAAGAACTGTGACAAACATCTTACATGAGATGAGAGCCATGAAGCATATCTTACCACCATCACCCATAGGAATGATGAAATGAAGCTGACTTCTTCTGAGACCAGTTAACTCTGCAGTCTTCATGGACATGGAGGGTGCTGATTATCAGGACTATGGGAAAGTCAAAAGGCGTTACTTGCCAGATCTGGTATTACCTCAGACAAACCAGCTCAAAAGTTTCATAGCTGGATGTTTTCTCACAGTAAATGAGTAAGATATATAACTTAAAGTATATTATTAATGTATAGTTGGATCCAGGGGGCCAGCATAATATGAAAACGTAATACAAATGATAGGAAATGATAAATACAACAGGTCTTGATCTTCTGCTTTGCGAAAGTGCATTTGTCAAACTGACCCTTCCTACTCTGACAATTTTGTTATGCTACTGCAAAGATTGTTACACCATAATACCATGTATAAATCTGAGCAAGCTAGACCTACAATAAAGCCTATTTCAAATGTTGGTAGCAAACTGAAGTAACAGCTACAGACATAGCTCTGTTTTAAATATGGAAAAACGGGGTCATACATTACTATATTGTAATGTACCTTTACTGCCAAAACCAGCATTGTTGGAAAAACATTGGGGTTTGCCGATTCCTCACTGCTGTGTAATCAGAACAGCATGCTACTACTGATATTGTCTCTCTACAGTGATATAAATTATCTTCTAGCTTGGTTGAGACTGCATTCTGTTTCCATGTAATTGCCAAGAAAATTAAGTGAAATGTCTTAACTGATGGGAGAGAACTGCAAGGACTATTAGACTCAGGCAGTAAGGTGACCATTATAAAGGGGCATTATATACGGAAGAAGAAAAGTATTATAACAAAGCAGGAGAAGAAGTCTGCATTCATGTCAAACAAAAGCTGTCCCGTCTCTCAGAAACACAAACTGCATTTCCACGCAAGTACATTATGTTGGCATTGTACCCCAGTTTAACACATGACCTGATTAATAGGGAAAACTTTTCCTCACTTTAGAGAGTTATGGAAGTAATGGTAAGAAGGCATTTCTTTTGACAGACTCTGTGGAGGGACTGAAACCAGAGCATAAATAATCCTATAATTGTGCCGCTTTCTAACTTAGAAATAAGTATGGAGGGGCAACCACCTGAAGCATTCATTAAGGTTTATGAATCCAACAAATACCAAAGCACAGTCTTGAAAAGCCCTAAAGGTGCAAACATTTGAACAAAAAACAAAGATGCCTACACTGGTGTCAGAGTACACCTCTTAAAAAAGAAAGCCAAGAAGGAAAAGACTTGACGCTAAAACACTGCAGCCTAAAACGGTGCAAAGCAGGGAGATGAACTGTCTAGCAGAAAGGAACACTCGTTAAAAGGATGAATTCTAACTAAACGAAATTAGGAAATAAGTTGCATTTAAAACTTTCTGTCAAGCTATAACTAAGAGCCTAAGGGGTGTGTTGAGAAGCAATGTAAAAACAAAACTTCAGAGAAAGGAGATCTTTAAGAAAAGGGTATCTGTAGCTAAGCTAAAAGTAAAAAAATAAAGATAAATCCTTTAAAGAGGAACAGTGAACTAGTGGGCAGACATTTTTTATGAGGGGTTATGTTTGTTTACATTGAGACAGAGGGACAGCAGCATAGAGAAAATTAGAAAAAAAGAAGGTGGTGGTGATAAATACAAAGGTGCAAAATCACCCTTTACTATTCACCTTTGTTGCAAGAGGATTTGCTGGAGATATTCCTCACTTAAAGACCACTATAACTGTAGATAAGCTACTCATAAGATCAGTGCTTGCTGTTTTCACTTCGAAAAACTTCTTTTAATATGATCATAGGCTGGAATAGAAGTGGTTTCTTGTAAAAAAAAAAAAACTAACCATCACAGATTTGTTGGGCACTAGTATAAAAGTAAATAATTTATTTATCTCCATGTGAACTGTCCCAGTAATAATTTAGCAACTCAGATCTCATTACAGAAATTCCTAGACATCAGGATGGACGCAGCCTTATCTTAGGTTCATAGGTTCATAGGTAGGAATTAGGCTATCGGCCCAAGGGCCTACGCAAGCCTAGCCAACAAGGTTCCCTGGCTTACGCCACCCAAGAAAGTTATTTTCCTGTGCCACTGATGAACAGAGACACAGAAGTGATCCCCGGGGTGTATTTCCTATTTCCCATCCACTCATCAAGATTTTTCTTAAAGAGTGCTAATGAAGAACTTTGCTTGACATAGATGGGTAGCCTGTTTCAGAGTATGGGAAGTCTCTGGGATAAGAATCTATTCCTCCAGCATGTCCTGTTTATTGTGGTGACAAGGTGTAGGTCCCTAGAGCGTGTAGCTCAGAGGGATTGGGATTTCTTTAGGTGTAGCACATCCAACAGCTCTGGGTTTGACATAGCTTTATATGTCAGGCAGAGATCACCTCTGAGTAGGCAATATGCTATGGAGTAAAGCTGGAGTTTTCTGAGGTGGTCAGTGTAGGGCATTTGTTTGAGTCCAGTAATCCTCTTTGTGAGGTACTTCTGTGGCCTTTCCAGCTGCTGCAGATGTCTTGTGAGGCACATTCCAAAAGGGGTGTTGTACTCTATAATGTGTCTAATGAGTGATGAGTAGAGGGTAACGATGACCTCTTTTTTCCTGGATGAGAACCCTTTTATGATGAGGTGTGCCACGTAGAAGGACTTCCCAACTATTGTGGTGATGTGACTATCAAAGGAGAGACTACTGTCCACCTGGGTCCCAAGGTCTCTTATCACCCATTCGGTGTTAAGTAGATTGCTGCCTATGTGGTAGTTCATGGGTACAGAGTTTTTACCAAAGGAGATGACACTGCACTTTTTGGCATTGAGCTTGAGGCCATGGCTCTGACACCAGGCATCTGTCTCAGAGAGGCCATTCTGTAGGATGTTCACATCATTTGGGGACTTGACTATGGCTCCTAGTTTGCAGTCATCTGCGAACTTCATTAGCCAGAGGCCTTCTGTGTTAGCCTGTACTTCAGAGAAGTAGATACCAAACAGGAGCGGTCCCAGGACGGAACCCTGTGGTACTCCACTTGTCACTGGTTTGAGGTCAGATTTGGAGTCTGAAATTTTTACAGTGTTGGTTCTGTCAGTGAGCCAGTTGGCAACCCATCTTGTGACGTAGGGATTTATGCCTAGTTTATGGAGTTTAGCTATAATTCCAAAATGGGGGATGGTGTCAAAAGCCTTGGCGAGGTCAAGATAGGCTGTGTGAACCACTTTACCATCATCTACAGCTTTGGTGACTATCTCAAAGAAGTCGATCAGGTTCAGGAGGCACGATCTGCCTTTCACAAACCCGAACTGGGTGGGATCCAGAGTTTGGAGGTTACCAATATCCTTGTTTATGAGTTCCATGATGATACGTTCCATAGCTTTGCAGACCAGGCTCGTCAGGCTAATAGGTCTATAGTTCCCGGGATCAGTGGTGGCTCCCCCTTTGTGGAGTGGGATAACTGTTGTTGTGCACCACTCAGTGGGCACAAAGCCTGATGCGAGGCTATTATTGAACATGGTGCTTAAGTGGGGAGCCAGTTCATTCTGAAGTTCGTGTAAAACGCAGCCTAGGATGTTGTCCGGTCCCATGGATGCTGAGTTTTTGGCTTTAGAGAGTGCAGCTTTCACCTGTGTAGTTGTGATTACAGGGACTCTGCATTCTTCCTGTATAGATATGGGCCCTTTAGGGGGTGAGGGGGGGGTAAAGTTAGCACTGAACCTATCTGCCACGCTGTTGGCAATATCAGTTGGTTCTGTAATTTTCATGCATTTGTGTTGTAACTCAGAGCTGATCTGGGTGTTGCCATTGAGATTGTTGACATAGCTATAGAATGCTTTGTGGTTGTCCTTGGAATTAGTGGCAATTTTATTTTTGTAGCTAGCTTTGGAGGATCTTATAAGGGATCTCAGCTTCTTACTGAGGCTGACCAGGGAGCTCCTCCACTCATGGGATTTTACTCTCTTTTGCAACAGTTTCTTCCTTCTGTTGTACAGTTTGTTTATGGCAGGGGACCACCAGATTGGCTTCCTTTTTTGGAGGATAGCGTCTTGGTTCTGTTTGGGATAGCACGATCCATGCACTCATGTAGGTGCTTATAGAGCGCATTTGTGTAGGATTCAGCAGTTGTAACTGTATTGTCCATCTGCATGGGTGTCATGAAGTTCACTACTTCTGTCTTAAGAAGCATGAAGTTGGCTTTGGAGAAATTTCTTACTGTGGTTTCCTTAAGGGGGGGGGGGGGGGGGATGTGGATATCAAGGGTGATTAGCTTATGGTCGGATCGGACCAACGAGGAGTTGACTTCAGGTGTGGAACACCGGTCACTCATGTTGGTAATGACTAGGTCTAGGATATTGTTGCCCCTGGTGGGGGTGTTGATAAGTTGGTCTAGGGCATTGGAGTTTATGAATTCCAGAAAGCGTTGCGCTAAGGAGTTAGTACATGAGTAGTTTTCCCAGTTAATGGTGGGGTAGTTGAAGTTGCCCATTATTAGGGTGTTTGGTTGAACCCTAATATTTTCCAGTACATCAAGAAAAGAGGAGTGGAAATCCTGGGGCATGGTGGGGGATCTGTAGCAAGCTACAATTTGGATTGCAATTTTGCCAAGAATCAGTTGCACTTGGATAACCTCGGATGCATTATGTTGAGCAACCAGCCTGGAGGTGTGGATATCCTTAATGAATATGGACACACACCCCCACCTTTGGTGTTTCGGTCCAGGTTAGATGGCCGAAAAGTGTGGTATGAGTTATAGCCTGGTAGTGCAGGGGTGCTCTCTGGAGCCTTGAACCAGGTGTGACGGGATATGCATTTAATATGCATGTACAGATGACATACAATAACAAAGCTCTCAGTATAGGCCAAATAGAGCAAAACAGAAAAAAAATACTCCCTAAGTAGAAAATGCATTGCCTCCACTCTCAACAGGTTGTGTGGCAAGCAAGCGCACCTTAATTATGATCTTGTTTATTTCCTTCTCCACTCTTAGAAAACATCTTTCTCTCCTCCTGCCTAAAGCAAAGTGACAGCCAATACTGGAAAGGCCAGGCTACTCTATATTCTGCTACATGACCAATGACCATACCTACTGGATCGGGACTATATTACAACACCGAACATTCAAATTGTCGAGTGTTCTAATATCGAACCCTACCAATCGAAATTACCAAACATCGAACGTTCAAAATTCGCTGTTCCAAAACACATACACACAACACAAGCTCACCAAACAAACAGCAATCCACACACATACACCTAAAATCTTACACCTAATCCTACTCTAAACTATACACACACCACTAACTATCCACTTACCTTAACCTAAACCCTAACCCTAAGGTCCTCCACTATCGCACAATCACCTCACCTACGCCCTAACCCTAACTCACCTAACCCGCCCTAACCGTCATGTCCACACAATCGCACACATACCTAACCCGCACCCTAACCCGCCCTAACCCTCATGTCCACACAATCGCACACATACCTAACCCGCACTCAATCGCACACTTACCTGAACCCGACCTGTAACTTTCCAACAGAGTGCTGAAAATACCGAAGCAAAAGAAATGGACAACCGAATTCTTTCCCTAGGAGAGAGTTTGGTTTTCTGCTTCTTTGATATTTTCAGCATTCACTGAAAATGGGTCGATATTAGAACACACAACATTTTAAATGTTCGATGTTCTACTAGAGACCCTAGTGGATCTAGTATGTACGCATTACCGTAAGCATTTAAGCTAAAAGTATCCCATCACTCCCTTCGTCACAAATAAAAAAAGTGCAATCATAATCCTAAGTGCCAAATTCATAACAGATTAAGGCAAGAAAGCCTTTTTTTCTATAAGTTGTGCTGTACTTTTGAATTCCTTCTCCCAAATGTGAGAAACTCCTTTAACAAGCCATAGTATGTGGTCAGTTTAAGCCTCCATTCTGCCTTGATGTTGAACTTTCATGTAACTACGTTACAGATCATGGTTGTTCCCATATCTTCATAGTCAACTTGAATGCTGCTATACCAGTGAAACTTCCATACAGCAGTAAGTTAAGTTATTGCCTGAAATGTATTGATTATATTATATACATCTACATTATACGAATAATGCCTTTGTTTATTGGTGTTGACTGTAAATAATAGCTAAACAGAATTCTTAAATATATATCTACATTTATTTACTTATTTGACATTTTTTATTTTTTACATTGTTAACCGGTTTAGTCCGACTGGCCCAAGAAAGCCCTTTTTCAGCAGAGGCCAGAGGAGAAAAGTTCCAGGAAAGTAATTAAAAAACAAGAAAGAAATTAACAATTCAAGTTGTAAGATACTTAACAGTACAAAAACCGAGAGAAATATACATTATGTATACAAGGAAAACGTACAGTATTTTGAGAATACAGTAGCAATATGTTTGAAAAATTTGGTTAGCATTAAGTTATCTACAAGGAATGCAGCAATGCCTAAAATAAAACAAAAAAAAAAATCAGAGTAACATCATGACATAGTACAACAAAGACGCATTTAATAGCATAGGGACTAACTGTGAAGAGAGTAACATATGTAGACAATTTAGGTAGATACCAGGCAGATATGTTAACTGAGAGAAGAAAAATTCATTAGGTAATTTCCTGACAAGTACAGATCCATGCATGATGGAAATAAATTTTTAATTGCTTTTTGAATTTGCCACTTTTGGTAGTGGAGCGAAGGGACAATGGAAGTTTGTTCCATGAGTATGCAATTGAATGATTGTAAGGTATTTTTCCAATATTTTTGTTTGGCTTGGTCACCTGCAGAAGGTTTTGTTGTGTGCTTCTGAGGACATAATTGGGTGTGGTGTAGGGTGCAATTATGGATGTAAGGGCAGAACAGGAGTAGGAGCTATTTAGGATGCTGTGTGCAATTTGCAGTTGTGATATTTAAAACATGTGGGGGAGCTCAAGCCATGTTAAGCTTTTCAAGGATATACGATGATGGGATTTGTAGCTATTACTGGCTGCAAATCTGGCTATCTTGTTATAGGTGGTTTCTAGTCTGGTTAAGAGATTACTTTGGAGGTTAGTAAGTATGGGAGCAGCATACAGCAGGGGTGGTAAAATAAATGTTTGAGCCAGTATAGGTCTAGATTTGTTAGGTATATATTTGTTGTTGCGGTATAGAAGATCTACATTTTGATTGGAGTTTTTGATACAGTTTAAGATATGTAGGTTGAATTTTAGTTGGTCGTCTATAGTAATGCTAAGCAAGTTAGTGTTTGAGTCGGTGATGATACTTGTATTATCTAAGGATGAGATGGTGAAGTTGTCTTTAGCTGGACTGAGGTTTCTTGGAAGGAAAAGAAGAAGCTTGGCCTTTTGGGGGTTGAGAAGCAGGTTGTTTTCAGTTAGCCACTGTTCCACTAGGTGCAGAGATTGCTGAATGACAGTGTGGAGATTCTGTACATTGTCAGAGGTGTTAACTGTGGAATCCCTTGCATAATGTAGTAAGGTACAGTGGTGGCAGGAGACACAGAGGTTATTTATAGATATATTAAAAAGTAGGGGGCGCAGGATAGAACCCTGGGGAACCCAAGGCTTAATAAGATAGAAAGGGGAGAAGGATGTTTGCCATCTGACGGACTGATATCTGTTTGAGAAGTAGCTGTTAAACCAGGAGGTAGTGGAGGTAGAGTGTTGTAGGTTGGAAAGTTTATTTAGGGGGATGGGATGGGAAACAGTATCAAATGCTTTGGATTGGTCAAGGAATAGAGCTGATATGAGTTTCTTATTATCTCTGGCTTAGGCAATGCTGTGTGTGAAAGATAGGAGGGCAGGGGTGGTACTGTGGGAGGGTCGGAAACCATGCTGTGTGGGTGTAATTAGGTTTGCCAGTAAGAGATGGTTTAGTATTTGTCTATGTACACATTTTTCAAGTATTTTGGATAAGGGGGATAATATGGTAATTTGAGGGTTCTGCAGAATTTCCTCCCTTGTGGAGGGGTATTATGAAGCATTTTTCCAGATTCTTGGTACTTTATTTTCTTGAATGGATCTATTGACAAGAATAGATACAGGGTATGCTACGGATTCAGCTGCATGTTTGAGAAATAATGGAGGGAGTTTGTTGGCTAATGGGGAACATGGTTTGAGTTTGTTAAGAAGTGATCTGATGAAAGAACTTGCTAAGGGTGCTAGGGAGAATGAGGGAAGAGATGAGGTGGAGTCTTAATATCAAGAGTTTCTGGTTTGGTAAGATTTTCTATTGTTTGGATGAAAAAGATGTTAAGTAGGGTTGCAGTTTCATTAGAAGGTTTGTTAGGGAAGGGGTTTGGTAAACAGGGGCTCCCTGGAGATAGTAATTTGTTTATCGAGTGCCAGAATTTCTCCGGGTTGGAATGTGGGTTGCTCAGAGATTTTTGGTAATTTTTTTTGTCTAGTAGGACCTGCTTTTTTGTTTGGTTGCAAAGCTATTTATATAAGCTCAGGTAGAAAATTGAGTTGTTATTTTTTTCCGTGCTCTCCAGGCATTGTCTCTCTTGTTCATAAGTGATCGAGTTGCCTGGTTTAGCCATGGTGCATAATTACATTTTTGTCTAATTTTTCTACTGGGAGGCAGTGTGTTAAGGGTTTCTAGGAATATATTGCTGATGCTTTGGACAGCCTCACTGAAGGGTAATGAGTGAAGGAATAACCAGTTTACAATGGACAGTAATTCGTTTAGGGTGACAGGGTTGTAGTTTTTAAGGTTATGAGACTCTTTGTATTGGTGGTTCTTATTAAGATTGGGAGAGTGTCTTACTACTGAGGTAGAGAGGTGGTCACTAAGGGAGCTAGGCAAGGAGGAAGGGTTATGATAGCAACTGGGTGCTGATAATAATATTCAGTTGATGACTGACCCACTCTGGGAATTTTTTGCTGGTGCGTAGGTGATGTCATTGGCTGGGTAAAGCCATAAAGATTTATAGATTAGCTAGGGGATGCAGTATTAACAAAGTGACAGTCAATATTCATATCCCCAAAGATGATGGTTTCATAGGGAATTGATATAGAAAGCAAAAAAAAAGAAACTCCTCGAGTAGGGGAATGTTTTTACCTGGGGGTTTAAGACTATTGCAATGACAACTTTTTTGTGTTGACTTGGGTTACAGGTTGCTATAAGTATTTTGGCAGGGCAGAAATCAGGGATAGCTATTGAGAGGGGGGAAAGAGAGAGCTGGTCACAGTAGAGTATAGCTACTCCTCCACCCTTTTTTTACTTTTATCCAGTCAAACAATAGTATAACCAGTGGGAGAATTTCACAGTTTGTAATATGAAGTTTCAGCCATGTCTCATGTAGGGAAAGTATATCTGGGTTATATTGAGAAATCTAGGCATGAAGGAGGTTACATTTGTTTACTGGGAAAGTCAGACTGGGCTACAAAGTGCCCATTTTCAGCTGAGGCCCTGGGAGAAAAGCTCCACTATTGCAATCACAAAGTATTATTTAACGCTACAATGTGTGAGTTTTTGGGCTAAAAGGAGGAGTTTCTTTTTTTTGGGGTTGCGTAACAGTTGGGCTTTTGCAAGCCAGGGTTCAATGGAGCTGACAGCTTGTCAAGTGATTTCCTGAAGGTGAGTTAAGGTGTTTGAAGAACAGATGATGGTAGCGTCATCTGCATATTGAATCAGGAGTCCCTTCATGAGAAGATGAATGTAATTTATTGATAAAAACATTGAGCGGTAGATGGCCAAGGAGGGATCCTTGTGGGACTCCTGTGGAAGTGGGAAGGTTTGCAGAGATGGACCTTTGCCATTTTATAGCTTGTTGCCTGTTGGCAAGGTAGCTGGAGAACCAATGAACAGATGGAGATGAGAGACCCAGAGTGGTATGCTGATTGAGAAGTTTACTGTGAGAGACCATGTCAAAGACTTTTGCTAGAGTTAGAAATACTGCAGTTACAAGTTTATTAGAATTGCAAGCTTTATTGACAGTGTCTATAAATTATAGTCATGAAGTGAAGGTGTTGTGGTCTGACTGAAATTCATGTTGCATTTTCATGACTAGCCTATTTTGTAAGAGATAGTAGAGAAATAGCCGATGTATACATCTTCAAGGATTTACGAGAGGGGAGACAGGATAGCTATGGGACAGAAATTTGTACTGCCAATGGAATTACCTACTTTATATAAAGGGATAATAAGTTCCATTTTCCATATGTTAGGTACACAGCATTCTGTTATTGATCTATTAGTGAGAATGCTGACTGGCTATGCTATTGCATCTGCAGCTAGATTTATGAGTAGGTATTCTGGGGGAAGGTTGCCAGCTGAGGAGGAAAAAGGTTTTAGTTTATGTAAAAGTTTTTTATGAAAGTTATAGGAACTGGTTTTAAAAGGTAAAATGGGTAGAGTTGTCTGTGTATGTGTGTACTGGAGTGGTTGCAGTTAGGTGAGTTTTGTGAAGGAGATAAGCTAGGGTCTAAGGCAAGGGAAGTTAGCTGTGTGGAAGTGGTTGTGTTAGGTGAGTCCGGGGTTAAGCTGGCTATGCATTCTATGAAGTATGTTTTGAAACACATAGCTGTTTGAAGAGGGGGAATATGTCTGTGTATGGGCTTTGATTCCTTTTTGGACCTGGGTTAATGAGACAGAATATGAAGAACTAGAATTTTTTAGGGATGTGTTTATAGCTATCGTGTACGTTAGTATAATTAGACATTTTATCTTTGCTAATTTGTTTTTTGACTTGGTTTTGCAGCTGTTTGAGTAGTTGCAGATTTTTGTCATTTCTACTACTTTGCCAGTTAATCCATGCTTCGTCTCTGTCTTTCATAAGGAGTTTGCATTGGTTTGTGAGCCATGGGGTATGGTTGGTTGTATTTAATTATTTTTGCACCCTGTGGGGCTAAAGTGTTAATATTTTTAAATGCTCAATTGAAGTATTCAACTGCAACATTTAAGAGGAGTCTTTTTATAATGGACCAGTTAACTGCTTTCAGAGGTCCAGTAAAAGACTCTTTGGAGAAACTGGTGAGATTACGGTAGTTTTGAGCTTAAGTTCCTTTGTTAGTTGTGTAATATTCCTGAGAGTATAAACTAGTATGTGGTCACTTAGTATATCTGGGAGGGCAGCTGAGGAGGTAAAATTAGAGGGAATGGTAACCAGAGTCCAGTCCAGGATAGATTGCTGGGAGTTATTTTTGCCATAAATTGTTGGTGTATTAATAAATTGAGTGAATCCAAACAGATTCATGCGGTTGATTGCGGAATTTGCAAATAAAGACTGCCAGTCAATGTCTACATCACCCAGGAGGATAATTTCATTTGTGATTGTATCAGCTATCCAGGATAGTAGGGAATGTTCTGTCCTGGGAGGTACATACCACAGCAATGCATATGTCCTGGGCTGTATTTAGTTTTACGAATGAGATTAGGATTTCTTCTTTTCCAATTTTTGGGATTGTACTTGTTTAGGGAGGTACCTTGAGATTATTTGGGAAGATTATAAATATTCAGCAGGCTGTTAGTTTGTTGTTTCAAGCCTAATAATAATCTCATAACCAGGAGATTGTATTTTAACATCTTTTATTTAAGGTTTTAACCAGGGCTCTATTATGGCTAGGATATTTAGGCTGTGTTGAGCCATCCAGGCATGAAAATCTGTGATTTTGATGCATATGCTCTAAGGTTTAGAGAGACTATTTTTAAATGTTTAGGGTATATTCTTTGGTTTAGGGGGTGGCTGAGACCTTGATTGGGGTAGATGTCACCACACTGATGGATGGTGGAGAAAGATGGTTTGTTTATTATGGCATTTTATCTAAAGATTGGTAGAAGTATTACCTTGACATTGGGACTGGCATTTTTGTAGTATTTTTGGGTTGCAGCAGTGGAATGGAATTATGGGAAATAAGCTTAACGAGATTTTTGAGTAGCTAGTGGGAAGATAGCTGACAGGTGAGGATGAAATAATGGTTGAGGAGTGCTTATTTATAACTCATACTGGTAGAGATGCTAGGAATTAGAAGAGGAGGATGAATAAAGGGATACAGAAGGAAAACAGCATGGTTAGTGTTGCTGAATTGGTGGTTGCATACAGTTAACTATATTTTAACTGTACAGCATATACATTATATATTTTTTTGCTTTAGATTGTAATCTTTGTTTTCCTCACAACTGCTGACACCTGACATTTTCCACTTACTTTACAGTGCGCACAGATACCTCAGTATTGGTGTATTTCCCAAGTGGCAAACTTAATCATCCAGAAGCCTACTATGCTACTATCAAAAAGGAATATCAGTCATTAAATTAATACCATATTGTCCTCATTTATTATTTATTTGGATGCTCCTTCACCATAGTAAGTAATTAAGCCCTCTTATGATGTCTCTCCCACCAAAGGGACTAACATGTTTAACTGAAGAGACGGGTCCTGGCTTTGCAAGTCCTTGGCTTTTGGTACTGTATCATCTATATTTCCCAACAGTAAAGCAAACATTCTATCCCACATTTACAGTCTGCAACCCTTCCTCAACCTCCTGGGTCTTTGTATGGGGAATGGGGGGGGGGGGTCACGTGCTCTAGTAGCACAAGGACAGCTGGCAAAAGGCATACATTATGGTAACGAGTGGCCATATTACCTCTGGCTCGAGTCCCACAGATGAGGAAAGAGTTGACACTTAACACACTTAGACTATGGTGGAACATGAAAGAAGTTGCTGAAGTTCATCTGGGGAAAGCTGTCATGTAGAACACAGAACTAAAGTATAGAGAAATACAGTCCAATATGAGTTGCAGAAAGGATATGACATTGGTTTTCTGTTGGAAAGACGCCAGTACCCTGTGTTCACTGAACCAGAACTGGAGAGCCACACACAGCCCTCCTTGGCTTGACATTACCATGCTCATGTCCCGTGGTTTTATGGTCACCATGTACATGTATATCTACACTTACATAACAATAACATGGTCAGTGACACCATTTGCCTCCGTCCAACATGAGCAAGCTGGTCTAAGCTACTGACTCCCATCCTCCCATGCCTGGTTGTTCTAAAGCCAAAGCTACTAACTGATCTCAGGTCATCAGGATCATAACTGACTGCTAAGTCTTTGAACTACAAATGCACAAGCTGTTAGGAATAATTGTTAATGGATGGCAATGCCAAGTGATTCATAATATTTAGATAAAGCTGTTAAACCACTCAGTGTATATAAAAATGAATATCTAAAATGAATTTTTAGATGATCTATCTATAAAATGAATAATGCATAGTGTCCTTAGGCATACCTCTGAATCTCTTGGTGCAGGATACGTGGATAAAGCCAAAAATAATGCAGGGACAAAGGCCCAAAAATAGTGACATATTTAAGTTGTCTGACTCATAAGACTGTAAAAATGTTTAAAAGTGTGACTTCTCAAAAGTTAAAACTAGAATACCTTTCCCAGTTTATAAAAGACAAGAATGAATGTGGTGATATGAATTCTAAACTAATATTAAACTGCAGAATACAGAATGAAAAAATCCACATGCAGTTTCCTACCACAGCTAAAGATAAAAAGGGATAAACATATATTAAATGTGAATGAGGAACTTTTACCAGTAATAAGCCTGATTGCTGTCAATATCTGATACATTTTATTTCTTAAAAAAAGTAACCAAAGTCACATGGTTAATGATTTATGGAAGCAGAGCATATCTTTCTGGTTCTTTCATAAAACTAGAGGACCTGTAACAACTCTACACTATTAAAGCTGGCAAGTATGTTAATGGGATAATAAAACATAACTGATGATAATTTTGATAATGCCAAAAGTGTGTTTATGGTCATTAAAGTGAGATATTGGTTAGTTTTTTTTCCTCCAGTTCTGTTCTTGACTGGCGTGTCTTCTATACAGAGTCTGCATGTCCTTTCTGTGTCCGTGAGGGTTTCTGACAGGTTTTCCAGTTTCCTCTCACAATCCAAAGATGTGCCACAGATGGAATTGTACTTAGTTATTTATCTGACATTTGTTTACCAGGGTGGTCTGACTGGGTCTACAAAACCCGTTTTCAGTAGAGGCCTGGGGAGAAAAGCTCCACAGACAGTACAATACAAATACAGTATAATCCAATACAATAAAGATTACATTAGAAATACTATACATAAAATAAGTTGAAAGAACAAACTGCTACAAGATGTTGTAATATATTACTACACATCTAAACAGTTCTATACAGTTAAAACATTACAGACAATAATAATCACTGTCATCATACATGATGTAGAAATAGCAGCCAGAAAGTTAGTGATGCAGACGTACAGCGAGAGAGAGTTAAGAAGAATAGAAGCAATAAAGCCTGAGCAGTAGCTTAAGGATATGGTATAGAAGCAGATAAGGAGTTAGAAGAGCTTTATGATCTTGCAGTCTGTGAGGGATTGAAATGTGAGAAAAGAGGAAGACCTGAGCATTAGGCAGGCTTTATGCAGAGCCATGTATTTTTGAGATGATTTTTTAAAGAGGCTTTGAAATGGGTTAGGCCAGGAATAAACCTGCTGGCTAGAGGTAGTGAATTCCAATGTATAGAGACAGAGTATGATTACAGACAGTGATTAGGTTTCCTTGTGGGTTTTGAGATAGCTAAGAGATTTTTGTTTTCTGATCGTAGGGATCAATTTGGTGTGTAAGGTGCGACTAGATTGGCTACTACAGGGCAGGCAGTAGACTTGAAAATAAGGTTGTGCAAGGTATATAGCAGAATAAAGGCAAGATGGTTGGGTAGTTCAAGCCAGTTTAATTCTAGGAGTGGTTTACAGTGGTGCGTGTGTGACATTTAGAGTTTGTGACAAACTTTGCAACTTTGTTGTAGCACTGTTCCAACTTGCTTAGAGTAGAATTTTGTAAGTTAGTTAAGATAGGGGCACCATACAGAAGAGAGGGAAGTAAAAATGTTTTTGCAAGGGTAGATTTGGTTGCTGCATTAAAAAAATGTTTGTTTCTATATGAGTCCCAGTTTTTGATGAGTTTTCTTTATATTTTGCTGTATATGGGGGTCAAATGAAAGTTTATTGTCAATGATAACACCTAGAAGTTTGGTTTCCTGCACTATTTCTATGGCAGTGTTGTCAGATGCAAGGATGTTGAAATGATCAGTGACAAGGGAGGTGTTTTTGGGATGAAAGAGTACTACTTTTGTCTTCTTTGGATTAAGAAAGAGTTGGGAATTTCTTAGCCAGGATTCAACTGCTGTAAAGGACTGCTGAGTTTTTAGAGTAGATCTGGTAGTGATTGAGCAGTGCAGATTATGGTGGAATCATCAGCATCTTGAATGAGGGTCCCAGGGTAAGAGGCAGTGTGAAGGTTGTTTGTGAAAATGTTGAAGAGTAGGGATCCTAGGATGGAGCCTTGGGGGACTCCAGTAGGGTTGTGGACAAAGGGTGAGAGTTCATTTGACCCTAGACAGAGGCACCGGGAACTAATCTAAGGGGGTGGAGAAAACAAACACATTCTGGCTAGGCTTATAAATGCCTTTGGCAGATAGCCTAGTACCTACCTACGAACCTATTTCACTGCTTGTTTACAATCCTTGAGGTAGCTCTGAAACCATTTTACTGTGTTATTTGAGAAGCCTAAGTTAGTGTGTCCAAAAGAAATGGCTGAGACACTGTCAAAGGCCATGGAGAGATCAAGGAATACTGAGGCTGTATTGCATCCTACATCTCTGGCCTTGTTCACTGTGTCTGTAAAAGATAATAGGGCTGTAGCTGTGCTGTGGCTAGGTTGGAGCCCATGTTGGGTTTTGGTTAAAAGATTATTTTGCAATAGAAATCACACTACCTGCTGATGGATACCTCTCTCAAGAATTTTGGATATGGGTGACAAGATGGATATAGGATGGAAATTGGATGGATCAAAAGAGTTGCCTCCTTAGTGGATGGGGGATGTGAGATTGTTTCCATATGGTAGATACTTCTGATTCGGATAAAGACCTATTTATAAGGACACTGATTGGGTAGACGACTGAGTTAGCAGCCAGTTTGAGTTAGTAAGGAGGGAGACTGTCAGCTGAAGTAGAGCAGGGTTTTAGTTTTTCTAGCAGTTTCTTAATGGTGTCAGTGGGTATGGGCTGAAATGAGAATGGGGTTTGTATGACATTTTGTTGAGTATGGGGGTTAGTAATGACAGAGTTAAAAGTAACGTAGAGAAAATATGTAGTGTCAACATTTACTGTGGTTGATTTTATGCTGGAATTGAAGCAGGGAATAATATGACTTCTTATCTCTGTTGATTAGTTTTGTCACTTTGCGACGTAGTGTTTTGAAATTAACATGGTTTTATTCATTTTTGTTTCATTTCCAGGTTGACCAGGATGGGTCCCTTTGCTTCATCAGGTGTTTACATTCCTTAGCAGAGCCAAGGTGCTGAGGTGTTTGATTCTTTTCATATGGATGGGAGCTGGTGTATTAAGTATGTGAAGGAAGGAGTTATTAAAGTATAGTACAGCATCATTAAGGGGTAGCTTGGGAGCTAGTGTATTAAGTATGTGAAGGAAGGTGTTATTAAAGTATAGTACAGCATCATTAAGGGGTAGTTTGGGAGCTAGTGTATTAAGTATGTGAAGGAAGGTGTTATTAAGGTATAGTACAGCAACATTAAGGGGTAGTTTGGGAGCTAGTATATTAAGTATGTGAAGGAAGGTGTTATTAAAGTATAGCACAGCATCATTAAGGGGTAGTTTGGGAGCTAGTGTATTAAGTATGTGAAGGAAGGTGTTATTAAAGTATAGTACAGCATCATTAAGGGGTAGTTTGGGAGCTAGTGTATTAAGTATGTGAAGGAAGGTGTTATTAATGTATAGTACAGCATCATTAAGGGATAGTTTGGGAGCTAGTGTATTAAGTATGTGAAGGAAGGTGTTATTAAAGTATAGTACAGCATCATTAAGGGGTAGTTTGGGAGCTAGTGTATTAAGTATGTGAAGGAAGGTGTTATTAATGTATAGTACAGCATCATTAAGGGGTAGTTTGGGAGCTAGTATATTAAGTATGTGAATGAAGGTGTTATTAAGGTATAGTACAGCATCATTACGGGGTAGTTTGGGAGCTAGTGTATTAAGCATGTGAAGGAAGGTGTTATTAAAGTATAGTACAGCATCATTAAGGGGTAGTTTGGGAGCTAGTGTATTAAGTATGTGAAGGAAGGTGTTATTAAAGTATAGTACAGCATCATTAAGGGGTAGTTTGGGAGCTAGTGTATTAAGTATGTGAAGGAAGGTGTTATTAAGGTACAGCATCATTAAGGGGTAGTTTGGGAGCTAGTGTATTAAGTATGTGAAGGAAGGTGTTATTAAAGTATAGTACAGCATCATTAAGGGATAGTTTGGGAGCTGGTGTATTAAGTATGTGAAAGAAGGTGTTATTAAAGTATAGTACAGCATCATTAAGGGGTAGTTTGGGAGCTAGTGTATTAAGTATGTGAAGGAAGGTGTTATTAAAGTATAGTACAGCATCATTAAGGGGTAGTTTGGGAGCTAGTGTATTAAGTATGAGAAGGAAGGTGTTATTAAAGTATAGTACAGCATCATTAAGGGGTAGTTTGGGAGCTAGTGTATTAAGTATGTGAAGGAAGGTGTTATTAAAGTATAGTACAGCATCATTAAGGGGTAGTTTGGGAGCTAGTGTATTAAGTATGTGAAGGAAGGTGTTATTAAAGTATAGTACAGCATAATTAAGGGGTAGTTTGGGAGCTAGTGTATTAAGTATGTGAAGGAAGGTGTTATTAATGTATAGTACAGCATCATTAAGGGGTAGTTTGGGAGCTAGTGTATTAAGTATGTGAAGGAAGGTGTTATTAAAGTATAGTACAGCATCATTAAGGGGTAGTTTGGGAGCTAGTGTATTAAGTATGTGAAGGAAGGTGTTATTAAAGTATAGTACAGCATCATTAAGGGGTAGTTTGGGAGCTAGTGTATTAAGTATGTGAAGGAAGGTGTTATTAAAGTATAGTACAGCATCATTAAGGGGTAGTTTGGGAGCTAGTGTATTAAGTATGTGAAGGAAGGTGTTATTAAAGTATAGTACAGCATCATTAAGGGGTAGTTTGGGAGCTAGTGTATTAAGTATGTGAAGGAAGGTGTTATTAAAGTATAGTACAGCATCATTAAGGGGTAGTTTGGGAGCTAGTGTATTAAGTATGTGAAGGAAGGTGTTATTAAAGTATAGTACAGCATCATTAAGGGGTAGTTTGGGAGCTAGTGTATTAAGTATGTGAAGGAAAGTGTTATTAAAGTATAGTACAGCATCATTAAGGGGTAGTTTGGGAGCTAGTGTATTAAGTATGTGAAGGAAGGTGTTATTAAAGTATAGTACAGCATCATTAAGGGGTAGTTTGGGAGCTAGTGTATTAAGTATGTGAAGGAAGGTGTTATTAAAGTATAGTACAGCATCATTAAGGGGTAGTTTGGGAGCTAGTGTATTAAGTATGTGAAGGAAGGTGTTATTAAAGTATAGTACAGCATCATTAAGGGGTAGTTTGGGAGCTAGTGTATTAAGTATGTGAAGGAAGGTGTTATTAAAGTATAGTACAGCATCATTAAGGGGTAGTTTGGGAGCTAGTGTATTAAGTATGTGAAGGAAGGTGTTATTAAAGTATAGTACAGCATCATTAAGGGGTAGTTTGGGAGCTAGTGTATTAAGTATGTGAAGGAAGGTGTTATTAAAGTATAGTACAGCATCATTAAGGGGTAGTTTGGGAGCTAGTGTATTAAGTATGTGAAGGAAGGTGTTATTAAAGTATAGTACAGCATCATTAAGGGGTAGTTTGGGAGCTAGTGTATTAAGTATGTGAAGGAAGGTGTTATTAAAGTATAGTACAGCATCATTAAGGGGTAGTTTGGGAGCTAGTGTATTAAGTATGTGAAGGAAGGTGTTATTAAAGTATAGTACAGCATCATTAAGGGGTAGTTTGGGAGCTAGTGTATTAAGTATGTGAAGGAAGGTGTTATTAAAGTATAGTACAGCATCATTAAGGGGTAGTTTGGGAGCTAGTGTATTAAGTATGTGAAGGAAGGTGTTATTAAAGTATAGTACAGCATCATTAAGGGGTAGTTTGGGAGCTAGTGTATTAAGTATGTGAAGGAAGGTGTTATTAAAGTATAGTACAGCATCATTAAGGGGTAGTTTGGGAGCTAGTGTATTAAGTATGTGAAGGAAGGTGTTATTAAAGTATAGTACAGCATCATTAAGGGGTAGTTTGGGAGCTAGTGTATTAAGTATGTGAAGGAAGGTGTTATTAAAGTATAGTACAGCATCATTAAGGGGTAGTTTGGGAGCTAGTGTATTAAGTATGTGAAGGAAGGTGTTATTAAAGTATAGTACAGCATCATTAAGGGGTAGTTTGGGAGCTAGTGTATTAAGTATGTGAAGGAAGGTGTTATTAAAGTATAGTACAGCATCATTAAGGGGTAGTTTGGGAGCTAGTGTATTAAGTATGTGAAGGAAGGTGTTATTAAAGTATAGTACAGCATCATTAAGGGGTAGTTTGGGAGCTAGTGTATCAAGTATGTGAAGGAAAGTGTTATTAAAGTATAGTACAGCATCATTAAGGGGTAGTTTGGGAGCTAGTGTATTAAGTATGTGAAGGAAGGTGTTATTAAAGTATAGTACAGCATCATTAAGGGGTAGTTTGGGAGCTAGTGTATTAAGTATGTGAAGGAAGGTGTTATTAAAGTATAGTACAGCATCATTAAGGGGTAGTTTGGGAGCTAGTGTATTAAGTATGTGAAGGAAGGTGTTATTAAAGCATAGTACATCATCATTAAGGGGTAGTTTGGGAGCTAGTATATTAAGTATGTGAAGGAAAGTGTTATTAAAGTATAGTACAGCATCATTAAGGGGTAGTTTGGGAGCTAGTGTATTAAGTATGTGAAGGAAGGTGTTATTAAAGTATAGTACAGCATCATTAAGGGGTAGTTTGGGAGCTAGTATATTAAGTATGTGAAGGAAAGTGTTATTAAAGTATAGTACAGCATCATTAAGGGGTAGTTTGGGAGCTAGTATATTAAGTATGTGAAGGAAGGTGTTATTAAAGTATAGTACAGCATCATTAAGGGGTAGTTTGGGAGCTAGTGTATTAAGTATGTGAAGGAAAGTGTTATTAAAGTATAGTACAGCATCATTAAGGGGTAGTTTGGGAGCTAGTGTATTAAGTATGTGAAGGAAGGTGTTATTAAAGTATAGTACAGCATCATTAAGGGGTAGCTGTTCAAGGGGTGTCCAGGCTATTTCCTGTAGGAGATTATTGAATTCATGCTGACAAAAATTAATTGAGTTCCTAACTGATTTTATTAGTGTGTACTCTTAGTTGTTTGGAGTTTGTTCTAAGGGAGTAAGCTGGCAGATGATCACTCAGGGAGTTAGGCAGTATACCAGAAGAGGGGTAATTGGCAGGGTGGGATACTAGAATCCAGTGTAAGGTGCACTGGCAGGCAAGATCTTTGCTCTATCTTGTGGGAGCATTGATAAGCTGAGAAAAAACATATAGATTTATACTATTTGTGGGGGAGATGGAAGCTATGGTTTGCCAATCTATATTTACGTCTGCTAAGATTATCATTTCAAGGTTTGTTTGGGATGTCCAGGATAAAATATTTTCCAACACTGGTATATTGTTACCTGGTGGGATATATATTATATTACTATTGTGCAAATTCTTTTCAAAAAGGAGATTAATACATCAGCACTGGAAAAGATGGGTTTATTACTGGTTTAAGGTGTGATGTTGAGTGTAGAGGGGATATAGAAGTGCTATCCCTCCCCCTTTTTTTAGATTTATCTCTTCTGGTTATTGCAAAGTTTGGTGGTATTATTTCTGAGTCTTTTACATTGGGGTGTAGCCATGTTTCAGTAAGGGCTAGTATGTCAGGTTTATTTTGATCAATCCAGGCATGCAGTGGGGCTATTTTATTACATATACTGTACTTCTAAGGTTCAGTGTTAGTAAGTTTAAGTCTTTGGGGTTACTTTTAGGGATGGGATTAAAGGGTAGGCCTGGGTTAGGATGTATGTTTCCACATTTGAATATATAGGTAATGAGGAATGCGTACCATGGGAAGTGTTTTTTATTCCTAGCTGAGAGTATTGATGTCAAGTGTGGTTTCACAGGAGGTGAGGAGGCCAGTTTGTGGCTTGAATAGAATGGGAGGGTATAGGGGAAAAGCTGTGTTGTTTATTGGGGACAGGGTTAGAGCAGGTTGTTGCTGTGTATTGGTGTGTGGGGGTATGTGACAATATAGCTGTAGTGAGGTTGAGAATTAAGAGAAGAGAGGCTAGGCAAGTTAGGAGGACCATGTCAGCTGTGATCATGGATTTAAAGATAGCAAAAGTAGAATGTGTGTGTTAGTATGTAGTACAGATGTAAATACAGATTGCTATCATGTGATATGTGTGCAGCTGAAGGTAAGATTATAATGCTTTGACTTCAGAGTGGGGTTTGATAATGTGATTAGGTGTTTTAACTTGCACTTTGTGATAAGGATGGGTGGGGTTGATGTGATTAGTCAGGAGTAAAATTATGCTGCAATGCTAGTTTGTGTGTATAGTAGAAGAGAAGGTGGCAAACCTGGAGTTAATTTAAAATAGTTTTAGGTGATGATTGTATTGTGATGGTAGAGTAGAGTAAGATGCAAAAAAGTATAGTAGTGAGCATGTGAGTTCAAGGGAATGGATGTAAGGGAGAGCATATAAGTTTGGCTAAGTAAAAGAATGTAAGTTGTGCATGAAATGTGGGTGTGGACAAGGTTGGGCTGTATGTAACTGGATTAGAGGAATGAGGGGGAGTGGTTTGCTTAGGATAATAGTAGAGGTGCTGGGGGAGCGTGGGATATGGGGGAAGGGCAGATGAGTGGAATGAGTGGAGCAGGAAGAGCCCCCCAGATAGTTTACCACCATAAAAATTCAGTGAGGTAGGATCAGAAGCGTCCTTAGCTCAACTGGTGCCCTATGCAAAAGGGCTCCATGGTGCCTCCCTCACACCACCTGGTGCCCCCATCCTGGTCTACCTACACCAAATAAATACTGGAAAAGTGCCCCTGCTAGAGTGGCACCCTAGGCAGTCACCTAGTTGGCCTATGCCTAATGCCGGATATGGCTAGGATGTTCATGGATACAAAAGACAAGTTGTCTGAACTCTAAATACTTGTCTCGAGTCACAACATCTAATTTTATATTTATGGGCTTTTCAATGTCTTTCCAGGGATATATTACACTGATAAGAGTGAAATATGCTGAAGTGTTAATGTAGCTTCATCTTCAGCAGTAAAAGGCCTGTGAGTATGGGTAAGTGGGATGAGGGTGGGGATATCCTTGTAGCAGATTCAACACTACAAAACAATGCACGCTAGACTTAACAAATTAAGTTATTTGCATATTGCCTTACATAGATTTAACTTCATTTGTTGCTTGTGTACTTCTTGCCAACTGCAGGTGAAATTCAGTTGTGCAAGTTCTTTAGGTAGTGCGATATGATAAGTCTGACTACTGCTGCTGGTACAGAAGGTATATGTGCTTGTTTCACTGGGAGGGAGTGAGAGAGAGAAAAAGTTAAAGATTTCTTGATGTTGTGTCTTTCGTTTTTTTCTGGTTAGGGGTCGCCACAGCGGAACTCCGGTCCGCTAATGATTGGCAGTTGATTTTTACGTGCTGAGTTGCCAGCCCTAACACACAACCTTCAACGAAGGTATGCCCATTCACACATGTCTCCATGCAGAAGATGCTCTAGCTGTGAGTCAAACCGGTCAGCATCTTACTGTGAGGCGACAACGCTACCACAGAACCACCACCGCGGTAAGGATTTCTTGATGGTTGAACTAATTAGGTATAGTACTATTTGTCTATACTCATCCACCTTAATTAATGCTTGGCAAACAAGGGTAGTACACTATATTTCACAGTTTTGCATTTCAGCTTTCTAACCTTTAAACAGGCCAATAAGCATACAGGAGATATTTGTAGGTATGCAAATTTGGGATTAATTTGTAGGTATGCAAGTTTGGGATTACTAAAAACAAAAATGGTGGATTCCACAGTATAGAAGGACAGAAAGAAAAATACACTAAACTAACAATATGTGTAATCATGCAAGTGTGGGTTTACTGAGATGTAGGTTTACAGATGTTAGAGGGACAGGAGGCAAGCCTATCCGTAAGTTTCCACTCTTTGCTACACAACATACAATCAGTAAATCTGATATTTAAGGACTTAGAAAAGGCAGCCAGCTAGAGTGTGTAACATATATAAAAATAAAAAAGGAAGCAACTCTAGAGAATGACAAAACTCTTCACAAACAGAAAACCTCATATACTAACAATCAGCTACATTATCCAGTAACTGCGCTGTTCACATACAAATATAAAGTCAGGTATTACAATAGAAGACTTCAGTAAAAGTGAGTGGAAACATATACACATAACATAAACATATGTACTACAAATCAGCAGAGAGAAAGAAAGAAAGAAAGAACACTTAGATGGCAACAGACTATAGACTTACTTGATGTAACTGCAGTATAAACAACAAGA